>NW_027222229.1:0-30472 GCF_041296265.1 Equus caballus
ACAACGGGGGTCCCATCAGATTAGTCCATATGGCCTAGGTGTGTAGGAGGCTCTGCCATCCAGGTTTAGGAACTCCGTGCGGTTTGCACAGTCTCGAGATTGCCTGACCATGACACACTCCTCAGAACTTATCCCCACCGTTAAGCAAAGCATGACTATACTGCCTTGGATTCTCCACGGTCCCAGACCCTGCACTCTTTAGATGACTGCACACGCAGAGGGCACCGGTCTGAGGCAGAGAGCAGCTGGAATCACAAAAGCTCTCGACAGAGAGTCAAGGAAAGGCGTGCTCTGCTTACACGACTCTCTACTTTTCTCTGGGTCTGAACCATTTCATAGCTAGTCTGCTTTTTGAACCGAGCAGCTTTGCAACAAAAAAAAAAAAAAAGAAAAAACACAAAGTTACCAACAAACACTAAACAAACCAATATAAACAATACATATTAAATAAGCCTAACCCTACTATGCTACTGAAAAGGCTTTTATTTCCCTGGGATAATTTGGACAGCATTAGATTGTTTTACCAAGAGCAGCCAAGTCGAGGCAGATTATTTCTAATTCCACAGTGCTGCAGATGCGGTCAGTAGCAACTGCAAGCCGGAAAGGAAACAAAAACAAAACAAAGTTGGGTGTAATCCATTCAAGTTCACACGTTTCACCAGGGACAGCCTCCAAGCCTTGAATAGTTAGGTATGCATTTAGCCATTTCTTTAATCAACCACTACTAACGCCTGCTAAAGGCCAGACACTGCTCTAAGTACTTTACGGATATGAAATATCCTCTCACCTTTACACTCACCTATGGAGTGTGTATGATAATCATCCCCGTTTTACAGATCAGGAAACTGACACACAGAATGGTACAGTACTTGCCCGAGTTCACACAGCCCGTAGGGTGGCAGAGCCAGGACCCATGTGACAGAGTCTGGCTCCAGAGTCCACGTTCTGAATCACCACGCTCAGTCCCCAAAAACCTAGAGAAAGCGCCAGCCTCAATCGAAAAGTTTTCTTTTCCCCACCCTACAGTCCCTACGCGGCGGCCCCAGTCTCCAGGGCATGCTTTCAGCTCCTCTGACAGGCCCTACTCCTCCCTTGCCCTGTCCCAACACTCTCCCGCACAGGTCCTCCTTTTCTTTTAGGCATCTGCTCTCAGCTTCAACATCACTGCCTGAGTCACCAAGTCTAACAGGAAATGCCGTCTTTCTCAACACTCAACACAAAATTGCTTTTACGTATCTCCTAGGTAATTGGTTGCTGCCTGTCTGTCCTTTCCAACCAGGCTGTGAGGGCCAGTACGTCAAACAGCCTGTCAGTCTTGCTCACCAAGTGTCCAGACCACTGAACACGCACCGACCAGAGGAAAGGAAGGACTAGTCCCAAAGTCAACTCTCCAGACTTTCTGTGCAAGGAGGGAACGAACGGAGCACCCTCCAGCCTCACGCTTTCTCTTCCATGCTTTCAAGTGTGGGCACATACCTCTGCTCACAACGCTCCCCGGACAGCCCCCACTGCACCCCTAACAGGTAGACTTCTGCACAGTCAAGGGCTTTGGAAAGCACTGGCTCTGCACACAAATCTTACGTGGCCCTCGACAGCCCACTTCCCCTGAACCGGCCTGAGCTTCAGGCCCACAACAGGCTTCGTGAAAACCCAACGGAACGTAGCCTCGAAAAGAGGGAGACCCGCACTCCTCAGAACGCCTCGAGACCAGTGTCCTTATCGACTTCGCGTCTGTCCTTCCAAGAAGCCAGACCACGGCTGGCGCTTCAGCGCCCGACTCCCGGGCACCGCATGCCCAGGCTGGCCCCTGGGCAGGTGCCCGGCACACACCGCCCGTTCCACGAACGCCTCAAGCGCACGAAGAGACCCCCTCGCTCCCCGCGCCGCACAGCTGTCCCGCGACCTGACGGGCACCTCTCGGCGCACAAGCCTATTCCTCAGGGACACGCTCGCCTCCCACCAGCCCCCAGGCCCACGCCCCCCAGGTACCTCTCTCAGATGGAATCCTCTTCGCAGGCGCCCTGGTCGTCCGTGTCCGGCGAGCAGGAAGAGCGGGAGCTGAAGGACGGCCTCCTCAGGCTAGCGGCCGTGGCTGTGCACGGCCCGGGCTGCTGTGCCCAGCGGGGACGCGGAGCGCCGTCCACGGACGCCGGGGGAACGGACGAGCCCGGCCGGGAGAGAGCAGCACAGCGCGGCCGGACTCCGCCGGGCTCGGCTCTGGGCAGGCAGGCGCGGCTCGCCGACGCCTCCCACGCCTCCCAGGACGGCGGCCCCAGCAGCCGCGCGCTCCTCTCCTCTCCTCGCGCGCGCGCGCGCGCGCCGCCGCCCAGACGCTGCCCGGCCGTTGCCCCGCCCCCCCCCCTCCGGCGGTGGACTGCGGACAGCGACGGGGACACCCTCCTGGGAGAACTCCTGCGGCCCCGCCCACATGCTTGGGACCTTCGCGGAGCGGGAAGGTGCGCTGACAGGGACGCAGGGTCCCCGCTACGCTCGCTCTCGGGGAACTGCAGCCTCCTCCCTCGGCTTTCACTTGAATGTCACACCCGAAACCATGCAACGTCTACAAGCAAACATAGGCAGTGTGCTCTTTGACATCAGTCTTAGCAGCCTATTTTCAAGTACCACGTCTGACTGGGCAAGGGAAACAAAATACAAAATGAACAAACGGGACTACATCAAAGTCAAAAAACATCCTCTGCACCGCAAAGGAAACCATCCACAAAACCAAAACACAACCTAACAACTGGGAGAAGATTCTTGCAAACCGTATATCGGATAAGGGGTTAATATCCAAAACACAGAAAGAACTCATACATCTCAACAGCAAAAAACATCAACAACCCAATTGAAAAGGCGGGCAAAAGATCTGAGCAGTGATTTCTCCAAAGAAGGTATACGGATGGCCAACAGGCATATGGAAAGGGACTCAACATCCTTAGCGATCAGAGAAATGCAAATCACAACTACAAGGAGATGTCCCCTTACTCTGGTCAGAATGGCTCTAATTAACAAGACAAGAGACAAGTGTCGGAGAGGATGTGCAGAGAAGGGAACTCTCCTGCACTGCTGGTGGGAGGGCAGACTGGTGCAGCCACTACGGAAAGCAGGATGGAGTATCCTCAGAAAACTAAGAATACATCTACCATATGTATGATCCAGCTAGCCCACTGCTGGCTATTCATCCAAAGAACTTGAAACACCAATGCAGAGGGACACATGCACCCCTAGGCTCACTGCAGCATTATTCACAACAGCCAAAACTTGGAAGCAACCTAGGTGCCCATCAAGGGAAGAATGGATAAAGAAGATGTGGTATGTATACACAATGGAATGCCACTCGGCCCTAAGAAATGATGAGATCCGCCCATTTGTGACAACGTCGATGGACCTTGAGGGTATTATGTGAAGTGAAATAAATCAGAGGGACAAAGTCAAACACCGTGTGATCTCACTCATAAGGAGAAGATAAAAACAACGACAAACGCACACAGAGCAAAGGAGATTGCATTAGTGGTTACCATAGGGGGAGGGGGGAGGGGAGAGAGCCAAAGGGGTGATGAGGCTCACATGTGAGGTGACGGACTATCATTAGTTTTCGGGTGGTGAACACGATGTAATCTACACAGAATTCAAAATATATTACAACGTACATCTGAAAGCTATATCATCTTAGGATCCACTGTTACTGCAATAAAATAAAATAAAATAAAATAAAATAAAATAAAATAAAATAAAATAAAATAAAAAAGTGTAGGAGCCTCAAGAGGCTAACAGGCTTTTGAAAAGTTATTCCAGGGATTTTTATGGCTTAGCTCAGGGCGGCAGACACCAGCCTGAGACACAGCTGTGGCACAGCTACTAACTTCAACTAAACTGTATTCCGACTGGAGGAAATCAAAACTACTGCAATCATAATTTCTTGAAGGCTTCACTTTGTGCCAGATCCTGTGCCGACTGCTTTGCACCAACTGTCTCATTTAATCCTCACATCCAAAAGGCAGGTTACCGTTATTCTCCCCATTGTCAAGGTGAGGAGGCGGAAGCAGAAAGATGGCAATCTGCCTGGAATTCACAGAAGGATTCTCTAGGTAATGACATGACTTTTGGACAAGATTTCAAGGTTTAACACATTACAGTGCAGATGCAGATCCCAGTATCACAGAACGTGAAAAACACTGAGTCCTGCCAAATGTCTTAAAACACTAATTATGGATCCTCACAATCTCTTGGCCTGTTTTCTCAGATGAGGGAAAACCCAGCGTGAAAAACCGTTGATGAGATGTCTGCAGAGGAGGACTACGTCTGGTCTTTAAAGCCGGGACCTATCCCAGTAGATTCTGAGTCAGTGGGTCCAGAGTAGGCCTTGAGCGTCTCTGTTCTTTTCCAAAGCCCCACAGGCTACACTTCCGTGCCCTTGGAGTTGGGAAGTACAGTCATGCCCTACATCGGGACGTTTCAGTCAACAACGGGGGTCCCATCAGATTAGTCCCATATGGCCTAGGTGTGTAGGAGGCTCTGCCATCCAGGTTTAGGAACTCCGTGGTGTTTGCACAGTCTCGAGATTGCCTGACCATGACACACTCCTCAGAACTCATCCCCACTGTTAAGCAAAGCATGACTATACCGCCTTGGATTCTCCACGGTCCCAGACCTGAACTGTTTAGATGACTGCACACGCAGAGGGCACCGTGTCTGAGGCAGAGAGCAGCTGGAATCACAAAAGCTCTCGACAGAGAGTCAAGGAAAGGCGTGCTCTGCTTACACGACTCTCTACTTTTCTCTGGGTCTGAACCATTTCCTAGCTAATCTGCTTTTTTTAACCGAGCAGCTTTGCCAAAAAAAAAAAAAAAGAAAAAACACAAAGTTACCAACAAACACTAAACAAACCAATATAAACAATACATATTAAATAAGCCTAACCCTACTATGCTACTGAAAAGGCTTTTATTTCCCTGGGATAATTTGGACAGCATTAGATTGTTTTACCAAGAGCAGCCAAGTCGAGGCAGATTATTTCTAATTCCACAGTGCTGCAGATGCGGTCAGTAGCAACTGCAAGCCGGAAAGGAAACAAAACAAAACAAAGTTGGGTGTAATCCATTCAAGTTCACACGTTTCACCAGGGACAGCCTCCAAGCCTTGAATAGTTAGGTATGCATTTAGCCATTTCTTTAATCAACCACTACTAACGCCTGCTAAAGGCCAGACACTGCTCTAAGTACTTTACGGATATGAAATATCCTCTCACCTTTACACTCACCTATGGAGTGTGTATGATAATCATCCCGTTTTACAGATCAGGAAACTGACACACAGAATGGTACAGTAACTTGCCCGAGTTCACACAGCCCGTAGGTGGCAGAGCCAGGACCCATGTGACAGAGTCTGGCTCCAGAGTCCACGTTCTGAATCACCACGCTCAGTCCCCAAAAACCTAGAGAAAGCGCCAGCCTCAATCGAAAAGTTTTCTTTTCCCCACCCTACAGTCCCTACGCGGCGGCCCCAGTCTCCAGGGCATGCTTTCAGCTCCTCTGACAGGCCCTACTCCTCCCTTGCCCTGTCCCAACACTCTCCCGCACAGGTCCTCCTTTTCTTTTAGGCATCTGCTCTCAGCTTCAACATCACTGCCTGAGTCACCAAGTCTAACAGGAAATGCCGTCTTTCTCAACACTCAACACAAAATTGCTTTTACGTATCTCCTAGGTAATTGGTTGCTGCCTGTCTGTCCTTTCCAACCAGGCTGTGAGGGCCAGTACGTCAAACAGCCTGTCAGTCTTGCTCACCAAGTGTCCAGACCACTGAACACGCACCGACCAGAGGAAAGGAAGGACTTGTCCCAAAGTCAACTCTCCAGACTTTCTGTGCAAGGAGGGAACGAACGGAGCACCCTCCAGCCTCACGCTTTCTCTTCCATGCTTTCAAGTGTGGGGCACATACCTCTGCTCACAACGCTCCCCGGACAGCCCCCACTGCACCCCTAACAGGTAGACTTCTGCACAGTCACGGGCTTTGGAAAGCACTGGCTCTGCACACAAATCTTACGTGGCCCTCGACAGGCCACTTCCCCTGAAC
This sequence comes from Equus caballus, assembly GCF_041296265.1. NCBI lineage: Eukaryota > Metazoa > Chordata > Mammalia > Perissodactyla > Equidae > Equus > Equus caballus. The sequence goes on from NW_027222229.1 coordinate 6,073, forward strand.
CGGCCTGAGCTTCAGGCCCACAACAGGCTTCGTGAAAACCCCAACGGAACGTAGCCTCGAAAAGAGGGAGACCCGCACTCCTCAGAACGCCTCGAGACCAGTGTCCTTATCGACTTCGCGTCTGTCCTTCCAAGAAGCCAAGACCACGGCTGGCGCTTCAGCGCCCGACTCCCGGGCACCGCATGCCCAGGCTGGCCCCTGGGCAGGTGCCCGGCACACACCGCCCGTTCCACGAACGCCTCAAGCGCACGAAGAGACCCCCCTCGCTCCCCGCACCGCACAGCTGTCCCGCGACCTGACGGGCACCTCTCGGCGCACAAGCCTATTCCTCAGGGACACGCTCGCCTCCCACCAGCCCCCAGGCCCACGCCCCCCAGGTACCTCTCTCAGATGGAATCCTCTTCGCAGGCGCCCTGGTCGTCCGTGTCCGGCGAGCAGGAAGAGCGGGAGCTGAAGGACGGCCTCCTCAGGCTAGCGGCCGTGGCTGTGCACGGCCCGGGCTGCTGTGCCCAGCGGGGACGCGGAGCGCCGTCCACGGACGCCGGGGGAACGGACGAGCCCGGCCCGGGAGAGAGCAGCACAGCGCGGCCGGACTCCGCCGGGCTCGGCTCTGGGCAGGCAGGCGCGGCTCGCCGACGCCTCCCACGCCTCCCAGGACGGCGGCCCAGCAGCCGCGCGCTCCTCTCCTCTCCTCGCGCGCAGCGCAGCGCGCGCCGCCGCCCAGACGCTGCCCGGCCGTTGCCCCGCCCCCCCCCCTCCGGCGGTGGACTGCGGACAGCGACGGGGACACCCTCCTGGGAGAACTCCTGCGGCCCCGCCCACATGCTTGGGACCTTCGCGGAGCGGGAAGGTGCGCTGACAGGGACGCAGGGTCCCCGCTACGCTCGCTCTCGGGGAACTGCAGCCTCCTCCCTCGGCTTTCACTTGAATGTCACACCCGAAACCATGCAACGTCTACAAGCAAACATAGGCAGTGTGCTCTTTGACATCAGTCTTAGCAGCCTATTTTCAAGTACCACGTCTGACTGGGCAAGGGAAACAAAATACAAAATGAACAAACGGGACTACATCAAAGTCAAAAAACATCCTCTGCACCGCAAAGGAAACCATCCACAAAACCAAAACACAACCTAACAACTGGGAGAAGATTCTTGCAAACCGTATATCGGATAAGGGGTTAATATCCAAAACACAGAAAGAACTCATACATCTCAACAGCAAAAAACATCAACAACCCAATTGAAAAGGCGGGCAAAAGATCTGAGCAGTGATTTCTCCAAAGAAGGTATACGGATGGCCAACAGGCATATGGAAAGGGACTCAACATCCTTAGCGATCAGAGAAATGCAAATCACAACTACAAGGAGATGTCCCCTTACTCTGGTCAGAATGGCTCTAATTAACAAGACAAGAGACAAGTGTCGGAGAGGATGTGCAGAGAAGGGAACTCTCCTGCACTGCTGGTGGGAGGGCAGACTGGTGCAGCCACTACGGAAAGCAGGATGGAGTATCCTCAGAAAACTAAGAATACATCTACCATATGTATGATCCAGCTAGCCCACTGCTGGCTATTCATCCAAAGAACTTGAAAACACCAATGCAGAGGGACACATGCACCCCTAGGCTCACTGCAGCATTATTCACAACAGCCAAAACTTGGAAGCAACCTAGGTGCCCATCAAGGGAAGAATGGATAAAGAAGATGTGGTATGTATACACAATGGAATGCCACTCGGCCCTAAGAAATGATGAGATCCGCCCATTTGTGACAACGTCGATGGACCTTGAGGGTATTATGTGAAGTGAAATAAATCAGAGGGACAAAGTCAAACACCGTGTGATCTCACTCATAAGGAGAAGATAAAAACAACGACAAACGCACACAGAGCAAAGGAGATTGCATTAGTGGTTACCATAGGGGGAGGGGGGAGGGGAGAGAGCCAAAGGGGTGATGAGGCTCACATGTGAGGTGACGGACTATCATTAGTTTTCGGGTGGTGAACACGATGTAATCTACACAGAATTCAAAATATATTACAACGTACATCTGAAAGCTATATCATCTTAGGATCCACTGTTACTGCAATAAAATAAAATAAAATAAAATAAAATAAAATAAAATAAAATAAAATAAAATAAAAAAGTGTAGGAGCCTCAAGAGGCTAACAGGCTTTTGAAAAGTTATTCCAGGGATTTTTATGGCTTAGCTCAGGGCGGCAGACACCAGCCTGAGACACAGCTGTGGCACAGCTACTAACTTCAACTAAACTGTATTCCGACTGGAGGGAAATCAAAACTACTGCAATCATAATTTCTTGAAGGCTTCACTTTGTGCCAGATCCTGTGCCGACTGCTTTGCACCAACTGTCTCATTTAATCCTCACATCCAAAAGGCAGGTTACCGTTATTCTCCCCATTGTCAAGGTGAGGAGGCGGAAGCAGAAAGATGGCAATCTGCCTGGAATTCACAGAAGGATTCTCTAGGTAATGACATGACTTTTGGACAAGATTTCAAGGTTTAACACATTACAGTGCAGATGCAGATCCCAGTATCACAGAACGTGAAAAACACTGAGTCCTGCCAAATGTCTTAAAACACTAATTATGGATCCTCACAATCTCTTGGCCTGTTTTCTCAGATGAGGGAAAACCCAGCGTGAAAAACCGTTGATGAGATGTCTGCAGAGGAGGACTACGTCTGGTCTTTAAAGCCGGGACCTATCCCAGTAGATTCTGAGTCAGTGGGTCCAGAGTAGGCCTTGAGCGTCTCTGTTCTTTTCCAAAGCCCCACAGGCTACACTTCCGTGCCCTTGGAGTTGGGAAGTACAGTCATGCCCTACATCGGGACGTTTCAGTCAACAACGGGGGTCCCATCAGATTAGTCCCATATGGCCTAGGTGTGTAGGAGGCTCTGCCATCCAGGTTTAGGAACTCCGTGGTGTTTGCACAGTCTCGAGATTGCCTGACCATGACACACTCCTCAGAACTCATCCCCACTGTTAAGCAAAGCATGACTATACCGCCTTGGATTCTCCACGGTCCCAGACCTGAACTGTTTAGATGACTGCACACGCAGAGGGCACCGTGTCTGAGGCAGAGAGCAGCTGGAATCACAAAAGCTCTCGACAGAGAGTCAAGGAAAGGCGTGCTCTGCTTACACGACTCTCTACTTTTCTCTGGGTCTGAACCATTTCCTAGCTAATCTGCTTTTTTTAACCGAGCAGCTTTGCCAAAAAAAAAAAAAAGAAAAAACACAAAGTTACCAACAAACACTAAACAAACCAATATAAACAATACATATTAAATAAGCCTAACCCTACTATGCTACTGAAAAGGCTTTTATTTCCCTGGGATAATTTGGACAGCATTAGATTGTTTTACCAAGAGCAGCCAAGTCGAGGCAGATTATTTCTAATTCCACAGTGCTGCAGATGCGGTCAGTAGCAACTGCAAGCCGGAAAGGAAACAAAACAAAACAAAGTTGGGTGTAATCCATTCAAGTTCACACGTTTCACCAGGGACAGCCTCCAAGCCTTGAATAGTTAGGTATGCATTTAGCCATTTCTTTAATCAACCACTACTAACGCCTGCTAAAGGCCAGACACTGCTCTAAGTACTTTACGGATATGAAATATCCTCTCACCTTTACACTCACCTATGGAGTGTGTATGATAATCATCCCCGTTTTACAGATCAGGAAACTGACACACAGAATGGTACAGTAACTTGCCCGAGTTCACACAGCCCGTAGGTGGCAGAGCCAGGACCCATGTGACAGAGTCTGGCTCCAGAGTCCACGTTCTGAATCACCACGCTCAGTCCCCAAAAACCTAGAGAAAGCGCCAGCCTCAATCGAAAAGTTTTCTTTTCCCCACCCTACAGTCCCTACGCGGCGGCCCCAGTCTCCAGGGCATGCTTTCAGCTCCTCTGACAGGCCCTACTCCTCCCTTGCCCTGTCCCAACACTCTCCGCACAGGTCCTCCTTTTCTTTTAGGCATCTGCTCTCAGCTTCAACATCACTGCCTGAGTCACCAAGTCTAACAGGAAATGCCGTCTTTCTCAACACTCAACACAAAATTGCTTTTACGTATCTCCTAGGTAATTGGTTGCTGCCTGTCTGTCCTTTCCAACCAGGCTGTGAGGGCCAGTACGTCAAACAGCCTGTCAGTCTTGCTCACCAAGTGTCCAGACCACTGAACACGCACCGACCAGAGGAAAGGAAGGACTTGTCCCAAAGTCAACTCTCCAGACTTTCTGTGCAAGGAGGGAACGAACGGAGCACCCTCCAGCCTCACGCTTTCTCTTCCATGCTTTCAAGTGTGGGGCACATACCTCTGCTCACAACGCTCCCCGGACAGCCCCCACTGCACCCCTAACAGGTAGACTTCTGCACAGTCACGGGCTTTGGAAAGCACTGGCTCTGCACACAAATCTTACGTGGCCCTCGACAGGCCACTTCCCCTGAACCGGCCTGAGCTTCAGGCCCACAACAGGCTTCGTGAAAACCCCAACGGAACGTAGCCTCGAAAAGAGGGAGACCCGCACTCCTCAGAACGCCTCGAGACCAGTGTCCTTATCGACTTCGCGTCTGTCCTTCCAAGAAGCCAAGACCACGGCTGGCGCTTCAGCGCCCGACTCCCGGGCACCGCATGCCCAGGCTGGCCCCTGGGCAGGTGCCCGGCACACACCGCCCGTTCCACGAACGCCTCAAGCGCACGAAGAGACCCCCTCGCTCCCCGCGCCGCACAGCTGTCCCGCGACCTGACGGGCACCTCTCGGCGCACAAGCCTATTCCTCAGGGACACGCTCGCCTCCCACCAGCCCCCAGGCCCACGCCCCCCAGGTACCTCTCTCAGATGGAATCCTCTTCGCAGGCGCCCTGGTCGTCCGTGTCCGGCGAGCAGGAAGAGCGGGAGCTGAAGGACGGCCTCCTCAGGCTAGCGGCCGTGGCTGTGCACGGCCCGGGCTGCTGTGCCCAGCGGGGACGCGGAGCGCCGTCCACGGACGCCGGGGGAACGGACGAGCCCGGCCCGGGAGAGAGCAGCACAGCGCGGCCGGACTCCGCCGGGCTCGGCTCTGGGCAGGCAGGCGCGGCTCGCCGACGCCTCCCACGCCTCCCAGGACGGCGGCCCAGCAGCCGCGCGCTCCTCTCCTCTCCTCGCGCGCGCGCGCGCGCGCCGCCGCCCAGACGCTGCCCGGCCGTTGCCCCGCCCCCCCCCCTCCGGCGGTGGACTGCGGACAGCGACGGGGACACCCTCCTGGGAGAACTCCTGCGGCCCCGCCCACATGCTTGGGACCTTCGCGGAGCGGGAAGGTGCGCTGACAGGGACGCAGGGTCCCCGCTACGCTCGCTCTCGGGGAACTGCAGCCTCCTCCCTCGGCTTTCACTTGAATGTCACACCCGAAACCATGCAACGTCTACAAGCAAACATAGGCAGTGTGCTCTTTGACATCAGTCTTAGCAGCCTATTTTCAAGTACCACGTCTGACTGGGCAAGGGAAACAAAATACAAAATGAACAAACGGGACTACATCAAAGTCAAAAAACATCCTCTGCACCGCAAAGGAAACCATCCACAAAACCAAAACACAACCTAACAACTGGGAGAAGATTCTTGCAAACCGTATATCGGATAAGGGGTTAATATCCAAAACACAGAAAGAACTCATACATCTCAACAGCAAAAAACATCAACAACCCAATTGAAAAGGCGGGCAAAAGATCTGAGCAGTGATTTCTCCAAAGAAGGTATACGGATGGCCAACAGGCATATGGAAAGGGACTCAACATCCTTAGCGATCAGAGAAATGCAAATCACAACTACAAGGAGATGTCCCCTTACTCTGGTCAGAATGGCTCTAATTAACAAGACAAGAGACAAGTGTCGGAGAGGATGTGCAGAGAAGGGAACTCTCCTGCACTGCTGGTGGGAGGGCAGACTGGTGCAGCCACTACGGAAAGCAGGATGGAGTATCCTCAGAAAACTAAGAATACATCTACCATATGTATGATCCAGCTAGCCCACTGCTGGCTATTCATCCAAAGAACTTGAAAACACCAATGCAGAGGGACACATGCACCCCTAGGCTCACTGCAGCATTATTCACAACAGCCAAAACTTGGAAGCAACCTAGGTGCCCATCAAGGGAAGAATGGATAAAGAAGATGTGGTATGTATACACAATGGAATGCCACTCGGCCCTAAGAAATGATGAGATCCGCCCATTTGTGACAACGTCGATGGACCTTGAGGGTATTATGTGAAGTGAAATAAATCAGAGGGACAAAGTCAAACACCGTGTGATCTCACTCATAAGGAGAAGATAAAAACAACGACAAACGCACACAGAGCAAAGGAGATTGCATTGGTGGTTACCATAGGGGGAGGGGGGAGGGGAGAGAGCCAAAGGGGTGATGAGGCTCACATGTGAGGTGACGGACTATCATTAGTTTTCGGGTGGTGAACACGATGTAATCTACACAGAATTCAAAATATATTACAACGTACATCTGAAAGCTATATCATCTTAGGATCCACTGTTACTGCAATAAAATAAAATAAAATAAAATAAAATAAAATAAAATAAAATAAAATAAAATAAAAAAGTGTAGGAGCCTCAAGAGGCTAACAGGCTTTTGAAAAGTTATTCCAGGGATTTTTATGGCTTAGCTCAGGGCGGCAGACACCAGCCTGAGACACAGCTGTGGCACAGCTACTAACTTCAACTAAACTGTATTCCGACTGGAGGGAAATCAAAACTACTGCAATCATAATTTCTTGAAGGCTTCACTTTGTGCCAGATCCTGTGCCGACTGCTTTGCACCAACTGTCTCATTTAATCCTCACATCCAAAAGGCAGGTTACCGTTATTCTCCCCATTGTCAAGGTGAGGAGGCGGAAGCAGAAAGATGGCAATCTGCCTGGAATTCACAGAAGGATTCTCTAGGTAATGACATGACTTTTGGACAAGATTTCAAGGTTTAACACATTACAGTGCAGATGCAGATCCCAGTATCACAGAACGTGAAAAACACTGAGTCCTGCCAAATGTCTTAAAACACTAATTATGGATCCTCACAATCTCTTGGCCTGTTTTCTCAGATGAGGGAAAACCCAGCGTGAAAAACCGTTGATGAGATGTCTGCAGAGGAGGACTACGTCTGGTCTTTAAAGCCGGGACCTATCCCAGTAGATTCTGAGTCAGTGGGTCCAGAGTAGGCCTTGAGCGTCTCTGTTCTTTTCCAAAGCCCCACAGGCTACACTTCCGTGCCCTTGGAGTTGGGAAGTACAGTCATGCCCTACATCGGGACGTTTCAGTCAACAACGGGGGTCCCATCAGATTAGTCCCATATGGCCTAGGTGTGTAGGAGGCTCTGCCATCCAGGTTTAGGAACTCCGTGGTGTTTGCACAGTCTCGAGATTGCCTGACCATGACACACTCCTCAGAACTCATCCCCACTGTTAAGCAAAGCATGACTATACCGCCTTGGATTCTCCACGGTCCCAGACCTGAACTGTTTAGATGACTGCACACGCAGAGGGCACCGTGTCTGAGGCAGAGAGCAGCTGGAATCACAAAAGCTCTCGACAGAGAGTCAAGGAAAGGCGTGCTCTGCTTACACGACTCTCTACTTTTCTCTGGGTCTGAACCATTTCCTAGCTAATCTGCTTTTTTTAACCGAGCAGCTTTGCCAAAAAAAAAAAAAAGAAAAAACACAAAGTTACCAACAAACACTAAACAAACCAATATAAACAATACATATTAAATAAGCCTAACCCTACTATGCTACTGAAAAGGCTTTTATTTCCCTGGGATAATTTGGACAGCATTAGATTGTTTTACCAAGAGCAGCCAAGTCGAGGCAGATTATTTCTAATTCCACAGTGCTGCAGATGCGGTCAGTAGCAACTGCAAGCCGGAAAGGAAACAAAACAAAACAAAGTTGGGTGTAATCCATTCAAGTTCACACGTTTCACCAGGGACAGCCTCCAAGCCTTGAATAGTTAGGTATGCATTTAGCCATTTCTTTAATCAACCACTACTAACGCCTGCTAAAGGCCAGACACTGCTCTAAGTACTTTACGGATATGAAATATCCTCTCACCTTTACACTCACCTATGGAGTGTGTATGATAATCATCCCCGTTTTACAGATCAGGAAACTGACACACAGAATGGTACAGTAACTTGCCCGAGTTCACACAGCCCGTAGGTGGCAGAGCCAGGACCCATGTGACAGAGTCTGGCTCCAGAGTCCACGTTCTGAATCACCACGCTCAGTCCCCAAAAACCTAGAGAAAGCGCCAGCCTCAATCGAAAAGTTTTCTTTTCCCCACCCTACAGTCCCTACGCGGCGGCCCCAGTCTCCAGGGCATGCTTTCAGCTCCTCTGACAGGCCCTACTCCTCCCTTGCCCTGTCCCAACACTCTCCCGCACAGGTCCTCCTTTTCTTTTAGGCATCTGCTCTCAGCTTCAACATCACTGCCTGAGTCACCAAGTCTAACAGGAAATGCCGTCTTTCTCAACACTCAACACAAAATTGCTTTTACGTATCTCCTAGGTAATTGGTTGCTGCCTGTCTGTCCTTTCCAACCAGGCTGTGAGGGCCAGTACGTCAAACAGCCTGTCAGTCTTGCTCACCAAGTGTCCAGACCACTGAACACGCACCGACCAGAGGAAAGGAAGGACTTGTCCCAAAGTCAACTCTCCAGACTTTCTGTGCAAGGAGGGAACGAACGGAGCACCCTCCAGCCTCACGCTTTCTCTTCCATGCTTTCAAGTGTGGGGCACATACCTCTGCTCACAACGCTCCCCGGACAGCCCCCACTGCACCCCTAACAGGTAGACTTCTGCACAGTCACGGGCTTTGGAAAGCACTGGCTCTGCACACAAATCTTACGTGGCCCTCGACAGGCCACTTCCCCTGAACCGGCCTGAGCTTCAGGCCCACAACAGGCTTCGTGAAAACCCCAACGGAACGTAGCCTCGAAAAGAGGGAGACCCGCACTCCTCAGAACGCCTCGAGACCAGTGTCCTTATCGACTTCGCGTCTGTCCTTCCAAGAAGCCAAGACCACGGCTGGCGCTTCAGCGCCCGACTCCCGGGCACCGCATGCCCAGGCTGGCCCCTGGGCAGGTGCCCGGCACACACCGCCCGTTCCACGAACGCCTCAAGCGCACGAAGAGACCCCCTCGCTCCCCGCACCGCACAGCTGTCCCGCGACCTGACGGGCACCTCTCGGCGCACAAGCCTATTCCTCAGGGACACGCTCGCCTCCCACCAGCCCCCAGGCCCACGCCCCCCAGGTACCTCTCTCAGATGGAATCCTCTTCGCAGGCGCCCTGGTCGTCCGTGTCCGGCGAGCAGGAAGAGCGGGAGCTGAAGGACGGCCTCCTCAGGCTAGCGGCCGTGGCTGTGCACGGCCCGGGCTGCTGTGCCCAGCGGGGACGCGGAGCGCCGTCCACGGACGCCGGGGGAACGGACGAGCCCGGCCCGGGAGAGAGCAGCACAGCGCGGCCGGACTCCGCCGGGCTCGGCTCTGGGCAGGCAGGCGCGGCTCGCCGACGCCTCCCACGCCTCCCAGGACGGCGGCCCAGCAGCCGCGCGCTCCTCTCCTCTCCTCGCGCGCGCGCGCGCGCGCCGCCGCCCAGACGCTGCCCGGCCGTTGCCCCGCCCCCCCCCCTCCGGCGGTGGACTGCGGACAGCGACGGGGACACCCTCCTGGGAGAACTCCTGCGGCCCCGCCCACATGCTTGGGACCTTCGCGGAGCGGGAAGGTGCGCTGACAGGGACGCAGGGTCCCCGCTACGCTCGCTCTCGGGGAACTGCAGCCTCCTCCCTCGGCTTTCACTTGAATGTCACACCCGAAACCATGCAACGTCTACAAGCAAACATAGGCAGTGTGCTCTTTGACATCAGTCTTAGCAGCCTATTTTCAAGTACCACGTCTGACTGGGCAAGGGAAACAAAATACAAAATGAACAAACGGGACTACATCAAAGTCAAAAAACATCCTCTGCACCGCAAAGGAAACCATCCACAAAACCAAAACACAACCTAACAACTGGGAGAAGATTCTTGCAAACCGTATATCGGATAAGGGGTTAATATCCAAAACACAGAAAGAACTCATACATCTCAACAGCAAAAAACATCAACAACCCAATTGAAAAGGCGGGCAAAAGATCTGAGCAGTGATTTCTCCAAAGAAGGTATACGGATGGCCAACAGGCATATGGAAAGGGACTCAACATCCTTAGCGATCAGAGAAATGCAAATCACAACTACAAGGAGATGTCCCCTTACTCTGGTCAGAATGGCTCTAATTAACAAGACAAGAGACAAGTGTCGGAGAGGATGTGCAGAGAAGGGAACTCTCCTGCACTGCTGGTGGGAGGGCAGACTGGTGCAGCCACTACGGAAAGCAGGATGGAGTATCCTCAGAAAACTAAGAATACATCTACCATATGTATGATCCAGCTAGCCCACTGCTGGCTATTCATCCAAAGAACTTGAAAACACCAATGCAGAGGGACACATGCACCCCTAGGCTCACTGCAGCATTATTCACAACAGCCAAAACTTGGAAGCAACCTAGGTGCCCATCAAGGGAAGAATGGATAAAGAAGATGTGGTATGTATACACAATGGAATGCCACTCGGCCCTAAGAAATGATGAGATCCGCCCATTTGTGACAACGTCGATGGACCTTGAGGGTATTATGTGAAGTGAAATAAATCAGAGGGACAAAGTCAAACACCGTGTGATCTCACTCATAAGGAGAAGATAAAAACAACGACAAACGCACACAGAGCAAAGGAGATTGCATTAGTGGTTACCATAGGGGGAGGGGGGAGGGGAGAGAGCCAAAGGGGTGATGAGGCTCACATGTGAGGTGACGGACTATCATTAGTTTTCGGGTGGTGAACACGATGTAATCTACACAGAATTCAAAATATATTACAACGTACATCTGAAAGCTATATCATCTTAGGATCCACTGTTACTGCAATAAAATAAAATAAAATAAAATAAATAAAATAAAATAAAATAAAATAAAATAAAAAAGTGTAGGAGCCTCAAGAGGCTAACAGGCTTTTGAAAAGTTATTCCAGGGATTTTTATGGCTTAGCTCAGGGCGGCAGACACCAGCCTGAGACACAGCTGTGGCACAGCTACTAACTTCAACTAAACTGTATTCCGACTGGAGGGAAATCAAAACTACTGCAATCATAATTTCTTGAAGGCTTCACTTTGTGCCAGATCCTGTGCCGACTGCTTTGCACCAACTGTCTCATTTAATCCTCACATCCAAAAGGCAGGTTACCGTTATTCTCCCCATTGTCAAGGTGAGGAGGCGGAAGCAGAAAGATGGCAATCTGCCTGGAATTCACAGAAGGATTCTCTAGGTAATGACATGACTTTTGGACAAGATTTCAAGGTTTAACACATTACAGTGCAGATGCAGATCCCAGTATCACAGAACGTGAAAAACACTGAGTCCTGCCAAATGTCTTAAAACACTAATTATGGATCCTCACAATCTCTTGGCCTGTTTTCTCAGATGAGGGAAAACCCAGCGTGAAAAACCGTTGATGAGATGTCTGCAGAGGAGGACTACGTCTGGTCTTTAAAGCCGGGACCTATCCCAGTAGATTCTGAGTCAGTGGGTCCAGAGTAGGCCTTGAGCGTCTCTGTTCTTTTCCAAAGCCCCACAGGCTACACTTCCGTGCCCTTGGAGTTGGGAAGTACAGTCATGCCCTACATCGGGACGTTTCAGTCAACAACGGGGGTCCCATCAGATTAGTCCCATATGGCCTAGGTGTGTAGGAGGCTCTGCCATCCAGGTTTAGGAACTCCGTGGTGTTTGCACAGTCTCGAGATTGCCTGACCATGACACACTCCTCAGAACTCATCCCCACTGTTAAGCAAAGCATGACTATACCGCCTTGGATTCTCCACGGTCCCAGACCTGAACTGTTTAGATGACTGCACACGCAGAGGGCACCGTGTCTGAGGCAGAGAGCAGCTGGAATCACAAAAGCTCTCGACAGAGAGTCAAGGAAAGGCGTGCTCTGCTTACACGACTCTCTACTTTTCTCTGGGTCTGAACCATTTCCTAGCTAATCTGCTTTTTTTAACCGAGCAGCTTTGCCAAAAAAAAAAAAAAGAAAAAACACAAAGTTACCAACAAACACTAACAAACCAATATAAACAATACATATTAAATAAGCCCTAACCCTACTATGCTACTGAAAAGGCTTTTATTTCCCTGGGATAATTTGGACAGCATTAGATTGTTTTACCAAGAGCAGCCAAGTCGAGGCAGATTATTTCTAATTCCACAGTGCTGCAGATGCGGTCAGTAGCAACTGCAAGCCGGAAAGGAAACAAAACAAAACAAAGTTGGGTGTAATCCATTCAAGTTCACACGTTTCACCAGGACAGCCTCCAAGCCTTGAATAGTTAGGTATGCATTTAGCCATTTCTTTAATCAACCACTACTAACGCCTGCTAAAGGCCAGACACTAGCTCTAAGTACTTTACGGATATGAAATATCCTCTCACCTTACACTCACCTATGGAGTGTGTATGATAATCATCCCCGTTTTACAGATCAGGAAACTGACACACAGAATGGTACAGTAACTTGCCCGAGTTCACACAGCCCGTAGGTGGCAGAGCCAGGACCCATGTGACAGAGTCTGGCTCCAGAGTCCACGTTCTGAATCACCACGCTCAGTCCCCAAAAACCTAGAGAAAGCGCCAGCCTCAATCGAAAAGTTTTCTTTTCCCCACCCTACAGTCCCTACGCGGCGGCCCCAGTCTCCAGGGCATGCTTTCAGCTCCTCTGACAGGCCCTACTCCTCCCTTGCCCTGTCCCAACACTCTCCCGCACAGGTCCTCCTTTTCTTTTAGGCATCTGCTCTCAGCTTCAACATCACTGCCTGAGTCACCAAGTCTAACAGGAAATGCCGTCTTTCTCAACACTCAACACAAATTGCTTTTACGTATCTCCTAGGTAATTGGTTGCTGCCTGTCTGTCCTTTCCAACCAGGCTGTGAGGGCCAGTACGTCAAACAGCCTGTCAGTCTTGCTCACCAAGTGTCCAGACCACTGAACACGCACCGACCAGAGGAAAGGAAGGACTTGTCCCAAAGTCAACTCTCCAGACTTTCTGTGCAAGGAGGAACGAACGGAGCACCCTCCAGCCTCACGCTTTCTCTTCCATGCTTTCAAGTGTGGGGCACATACCTCTGCTCACAACGCTCCCCGGACAGCCCCCACTGCACCCCTAACAGGTAGACTTCTGCACAGTCACGGGCTTTGGAAAGCACTGGCTCTGCACACAAATCTTACGTGGCCCTCGACAGGCCACTTCCCCTGAACCGGCCTGAGCTTCAGGCCCACAACAGGCTTCGTGAAAACCCCAACGGAACGTAGCCTCGAAAAGAGGGAGACCCGCACTCCTCAGAACGCCTCGAGACCAGTGTCCTTATCGACTTCGCGTCTGTCCTTCCAAGAAGCCAAGACCACGGCTGGCGCTTCAGCGCCCCGACTCCCGGGCACCGCATGCCCAGGCTGGCCCCTGGGCAGGTGCCCGGCACACACCGCCCGTTCCACGAACGCCTCAAGCGCACGAAGAGACCCCCTCGCTCCCCGCACCGCACAGCTGTCCCGCGACCTGACGGGCACCTCTCGGCGCACAAGCCTATTCCTCAGGGACACGCTCGCCTCCCACCAGCCCCCAGGCCCACGCCCCCCAGGTACCTCTCTCAGATGGAATCCTCTTCGCAGGCGCCCTGGTCGTCCGTGTCCGGCGAGCAGGAAGAGCGGGAGCTGAAGGACGGCCTCCTCAGGCTAGCGGCCGTGGCTGTGCACGGCCCGGGCTGCTGTGCCCAGCGGGGACGCGGAGCGCCGTCCACGGACGCCGGGGGAACGGACGAGCCCGGCCCGGGAGAGAGCAGCACAGCGCGGCCGGACTCCGCCGGGCTCGGCTCTGGGCAGGCAGGCGCGGCTCGCCGACGCCTCCCACGCCTCCCAGGACGGCGGCCCAGCAGCCGCGCGCTCCTCTCCTCTCCTCGCGCGCGCGCGCGCGCGCCGCCGCCCAGACGCTGCCCGGCCGTTGCCCCGCCCCCCCCCCTCCGGCGGTGGACTGCGGACAGCGACGGGGACACCCTCCTGGGAGAACTCCTGCGGCCCCGCCCACATGCTTGGGACCTTCGCGGAGCGGGAAGGTGCGCTGACAGGGACGCAGGGTCCCCGCTACGCTCGCTCTCGGGGAACTGCAGCCTCCTCCCTCGGCTTTCACTTGAATGTCACACCCGAAACCATGCAACGTCTACAAGCAAACATAGGCAGTGTGCTCTTGACATCAGTCTTAGCAGCCTATTTTCAAGTACCACGTCTGACTGGGCAAGGGAAACAAAATACAAAATGAACAAACGGGACTACATCAAAGTCAAAAAACATCCTCTGCACCGCAAAGGAAACCATCCACAAAACCAAAACACAACCTAACAACTGGGAGAAGATTCTTGCAAACCGTATATCGGATAAGGGGTTAATATCCAAAACACAGAAAGAACTCATACATCTCAACAGCAAAAAACATCAACAACCCAATTGAAAAGGCGGGCAAAAGATCTGAGCAGTGATTTCTCCAAAGAAGGTATACGGATGGCCAACAGGCATATGGAAAGGGACTCAACATCCTTAGCGATCAGAGAAATGCAAATCACAACTACAAGGAGATGTCCCCTTACTCTGGTCAGAATGGCTCTAATTAACAAGACAAGAGACAAGTGTCGGAGAGGATGTGCAGAGAAGGGAACTCTCCTGCACTGCTGGTGGGAGGGCAGACTGGTGCAGCCACTACGGAAAGCAGGATGGAGTATCCTCAGAAAACTAAGAATACATCTACCATATGTATGATCCAGCTAGCCACTGCTGGCTATTCATCCAAAGAACTTGAAAACACCAATGCAGAGGGACACATGCACCCCTAGGCTCACTGCAGCATTATTCACAACAGCCAAACTTGGAAGCAACCTAGGTGCCCATCAAGGGAAGAATGGATAAAGAAGATGTGGTATGTATACACAATGGAATGCCACTCGGCCCTAAGAAATGATGAGATCCGCCATTTGTGACAACGTCGATGGACCTTGAGGGTATTATGTGAAGTGAAATAAATCAGAGGGACAAAGTCAAACACCGTGTGATCTCACTCATAAGGAGAAGATAAAAACAACGACAAACGCACACAGAGCAAAGGAGATTGCATTAGTGGTTACCATAGGGGGAGGGGGGAGGGGAGAGAGCCAAAGGGGTGATGAGGCTCACATGTGAGGTGACGGACTATCATTAGTTTTCGGGTGGTGAACACGATGTAATCTACACAGAATTCAAAATATATTACAACGTACATCTGAAAGCTATATCATCTTAGGATCCACTGTTACTGCAATAAAATAAAATAAAATAAAATAAAATAAAATAAAATAAAATAAAATAAAATAAAAAAGTGTAGGAGCCTCAAGAGGCTACAGGCTTTTGAAAAGTTATTCCAGGGATTTTTATGGCTTAGCTCAGGGCGGCAGACACCAGCCTGAGACACAGCTGTGGCACAGCTACTAACTTCAACTAAACTGTATTCCGACTGGAGGGAAATCAAAACTACTGCAATCATAATTTCTTGAAGGCTTCACTTTGTGCCAGATCCTGTGCCGACTGCTTTGCACCAACTGTCTCATTTAATCCTCACATCCAAAAGGCAGGTTACCGTTATTCTCCCCATTGTCAAGGTGAGGAGGCGGAAGCAGAAAGATGGCAATCTGCCTGGAATTCACAGAAGGATTCTCTAGGTAATGACATGACTTTTGGACAAGATTTCAAGGTTTAACACATTACAGTGCAGATGCAGATCCCAGTATCACAGAACGTGAAAAACACTGAGTCCTGCAAATGTCTTAAACACTAATTATGGATCCTCACAATCTCTTGGCCTGTTTTCTCAGATGAGGGAAAACCCAGCGTGAAAAACCGTTGATGAGATGTCTGCAGAGGAGGACTACGTCTGGTCTTTAAAGCCGGGACCTATCCCAGTAGATTCTGAGTCTGTGGGTCCAGAGTAGGCCTTGAGCGTCTCTGTTCTTTTCCAAAGCCCCACAGGCTACACTTCCGTGCCCTTGGAGTTGGGAAGTACAGTCATGCCTACATCGGGACGTTTCAGTCAACAACGGGGGTCCCATCAGATTAGTCCCATATGGCCTAGGTGTGTAGGAGGCTCTGCCATCCAGGTTTAGGAACTCCGTGGTGTTTGCACAGTCTCGAGATTGCCTGACCATGACACACTCCTCAGAACTCATCCCCACTGTTAAGCAAAGCATGACTATACCGCCTTGGATTCTCCACGGTCCCAGACCTGAACTGTTTAGATGACTGCACACGCAGAGGGCACCGTGTCTGAGGCAGAGAGCAGCTGGAATCACAAAAGCTCTCGACAGAGAGTCAAGGAAAGGCGTGCTCTGCTTACACGACTCTCTACTTTTCTCTGGGTCTGAACCATTTCCTAGCTAATCTGCTTTTTTTAACCGAGCAGCTTTGCCAAAAAAAAAAAAAAAAGAAAAAACACAAAGTTACCAACAAACACTAAACAAACCAATATAAACAATACATATTAAATAAGCCTAACCCTACTATGCTACTGAAAAGGCTTTTATTTCCCTGGGATAATTTGGACAGCATTAGATTGTTTTACCAAGAGCAGCCAAGTCGAGGCAGATTATTTCTAATTCCACAGTGCTGCAGATGCGGTCAGTAGCAACTGCAAGCCGGAAAGGAAACAAAACAAAACAAAGTTGGGTGTAATCATTCAAGTTCACACGTTTCACCAGGGACAGCCTCCAAGCCTTGAATAGTTAGGTATGCATTTAGCCATTTCTTTAATCAACCACTACTAACGCCTGCTAAAGGCCAGACACTGCTCTAAGTACTTTACGGATATGAAATATCCTCTCACCTTTACACTCACCTATGGAGTGTGTATGATAATCATCCCCGTTTTACAGATCAGGAAACTGACACACAGAATGGTACAGTAACTTGCCCGAGTTCACACAGCCCGTAGGTGGCAGAGCCAGGACCCATGTGACAGAGTCTGGCTCCAGAGTCCACGTTCTGAATCACCACGCTCAGTCCCCAAAAACCTAGAGAAAGCGCCAGCCTCAATCGAAAAGTTTTCTTTTCCCCACCCTACAGTCCCTACGCGGCGGCCCCAGTCTCCAGGGCATGCTTTCAGCTCCTCTGACAGGCCCTACTCCCTCCCTTGCCCTGTCCCAACACTCTCCCGCACAGGTCCTCCTTTTCTTTTAGGCATCTGCTCTCAGCTTCAACATCACTGCCTGAGTCACCAAGTCTAACAGGAAATGCCGTCTTTCTCAACACTCAACACAAAATTGCTTTTACGTATCTCCTAGGTAATTGGTTGCTGCCTGTCTGTCCTTTCCAACCAGGCTGTGAGGGCCAGTACGTCAAACAGCCTGTCAGTCTTGCTCACCAAGTGTCCAGACCACTGAACACGCACCGACCAGAGGAAAGGAAGGACTTGTCCCAAAGTCAACTCTCCAGACTTTCTGTGCAAGGAGGGAACGAACGGAGCACCCTCCAGCCTCACGCTTTCTCTTCCATGCTTTCAAGTGTGGGGCACATACCTCTGCTCACAACGCTCCCCGGACAGCCCCCACTGCACCCCTAACAGGTAGACTTCTGCACAGTCACGGGCTTTGGAAAGCACTGGCTCTGCACACAAATCTTACGTGGCCCTCGACAGGCCACTTCCCCTGAACCGGCCTGAGCTTCAGGCCCACAACAGGCTTCGTGAAAACCCCAACGGAACGTAGCCTCGAAAAGAGGGAGACCCGCACTCCTCAGAACGCCTCGAGACCAGTGTCCTTATCGACTTCGCGTCTGTCCTTCCAAGAAGCCAAGACCACGGCTGGCGCTTCAGCGCCCGACTCCCGGGCACCGCATGCCCAGGCTGGCCCCTGGGCAGGTGCCCGGCACACACCGCCCGTTCCACGAACGCCTCAAGCGCACGAAGAGACCCCCTCGCTCCCCGCGCCGCACAGCTGTCCCGCGACCTGACGGGCACCTCTCGGCGCACAAGCCTATTCCTCAGGGACACGCTCGCCTCCCACCAGCCCCCAGGCCCACGCCCCCCAGGTACCTCTCTCAGATGGAATCCTCTTCGCAGGCGCCCTGGTCGTCCGTGTCCGGCGAGCAGGAAGAGCGGGAGCTGAAGGACGGCCTCCTCAGGCTAGCGGCCGTGCTGTGCACGGCCCGGGCTGCTGTGCCCAGCGGGGACGCGGAGCGCCGTCCACGGACGCCGGGGGAACGGACGAGCCCGGCCCGGGAGAGAGCAGCACAGCGCGGCCGGACTCCGCCGGGCTCGGCTCTGGGCAGGCAGGCGCGGCTCGCCGACGCCTCCCACGCCTCCCAGGACGGCGGCCCAGCAGCCGCGCGCTCCTCTCCTCTCCTCGCGCGCTGCGCGCAGCGCGCCGCCGCCCAGACGCTGCCCGGCCGTTGCCCCGCCCCCCCCCCCTCCGGCGGTGGACTGCGGACAGCGACGGGGACACCCTCCTGGAGAACTCCTGCGGCCCCGCCCACATGCTTGGGACCTTCGCGGAGCGGGAAGGTGCGCTGACAGGGACGCAGGGTCCCCGCTACGCTCGCTCTCGGGGAACTGCAGCCCTCCTCCCTCGGCTTTCACTTGAATGTCACACCCGAAACCATGCAACGTCTACAAGCAAACATAGGCAGTGTGCTCTTTGACATCAGTCTTAGCAGCCTATTTTCAAGTACCACGTCTGACTGGGCAAGGGAAACAAAATACAAATGAACAAACGGGACTACATCAAAGTCAAAAACATCCTCTGCACCGCAAAGGAAACCATCCACAAAACCAAAACACAACCTAACAACTGGGAGAAGATTCTTGCAAACCGTATATCGGATAAGGGGTTAATATCCAAAACACAGAAAGAACTCATACATCTCAACAGCAAAAAACATCAACAACCCAATTGAAAAGGCGGGCAAAAGATCTGAGCAGTGATTTCTCCAAAGAAGGTATACGGATGGCCAACAGGCATATGGAAAGGGACTCAACATCCTTAGCGATCAGAGAAATGCAAATCACAACTACAAGGAGATGTCCCCTTACTCTGGTCAGAATGGCTCTAATTAACAAGACAAGAGACAAGTGTCGGAGAGGATGTGCAGAGAAGGGAACTCTCCTGCACTGCTGGTGGGAGGGCAGACTGGTGCAGCCACTACGGAAAGCAGGATGGAGTATCCTCAGAAAACTAAGAATACATCTACCATATGTATGATCCAGCTAGCCACTGCTGGCTATTCATCCAAAGAACTTGAAAACACCAATGCAGAGGGACACATGCACCCCTAGGCTCACTGCAGCATTATTCACAACAGCCAAAACTTGGAAGCAACCTAGGTGCCCATCAAGGGAAGAATGGATAAAGAAGATGTGGTATGTATACACAATGGAATGCCACTCGGCCCTAAGAAATGATGAGATCCGCCCATTTGTGACAACGTCGATGGACCTTGAGGGTATTATGTGAAGTGAAATAAATCAGAGGGACAAAGTCAAACACCGTGTGATCTCACTCATAAGGAGAAGATAAAAACAACGACAAACGCACACAGAGCAAAGGAGATTGCATTGGTGGTTACCATAGGGGGAGGGGGGAGGGAGAGAGCCAAAGGGGTGATGAGGCTCACATGTGAGGTGACGGACTATCATTAGTTTTCGGGTGGTGAACACGATGTAATCTACACAGAATTCAAAATATATTTCAACGTACATCTGAAAGCTATATCATCTTAGGATCCACTGTTACTGCAATAAAATAAAATAAAATAAAATAAAATAAAATAAAATAAAATAAAAAAGTGTAGGAGCCTCAAGAGGCTAACAGGCTTTTGAAAAGTTATTCCAGGGATTTTTATGGCTTAGCTCAGGGCGGCAGACACCAGCCTGAGACACAGCTGTGGCACAGCTACTAACTTCAACTAAACTGTATTCCGACTGGAGGGAAATCAAAACTACTGCAATCATAATTTCTTGAAGGCTTCACTTTGTGCCAGATCCTGTGCCGACTGCTTTGCACCAACTGTCTCATTTAATCCTCACATCCAAAAGGCAGGTTACCGTTATTCTCCCCATTGTCAAGGTGAGGAGGCGGAAGCAGAAAGATGGCAATCTGCCTGGAATTCACAGAAGGATTCTCTAGGTAATGACATGACTTTTGGACAAGATTCAAGGTTTAACACATTACAGTGCAGATGCAGATCCCAGTATCACAGAACGTGAAAAAACACTGAGTCCTGCCAAATGTCTTAAAACACTAATTATGGATCCTCACAATCTCTTGGCCTGTTTTCTCAGATGAGGGAAAACCAGCGTGAAAAACCGTTGATGAGATGTCTGCAGAGGAGGACTACGTCTGGTCTTTAAAGCCGGGACCTATCCAGTAGATTCTGAGTCAGTGGGTCCAGAGTAGGCCTTGAGCGTCTCTGTTCTTTTCCAAAGCCCCACAGGCTACACTTCCGTGCCCTTGGAGTTGGGAAGTACAGTCATGCCCTACATCGGGACGTTTCAGTCAACAACGGGGGTCCATCAGATTAGTCCCATATGGCCTAGGTGTGTAGGAGGCTCTGCCATCCAGGTTTAGGAACTCCGTGGTGTTTGCACAGTCTCGAGATTGCCTGACCATGACACACTCCTCAGAACTCATCCCCACTGTTAAGCAAAGCATGACTATACCGCCTTGGATTCTCCACGGTCCCAGACCTGAACTGTTTAGATGACTGCACACGCAGAGGGCACCGTGTCTGAGGCAGAGAGCAGCTGGAATCACAAAAGCTCTCGACAGAGAGTCAAGGAAAGGCGTGCTCTGCTTACACGACTCTCTACTTTTCTCTGGGGTCTGAACCATTTCCTAGCTAATCTGCTTTTTTTAACCGAGCAGCTTGCCAAAAAAAAAAAAAAAGAAAAAACACAAAGTTACCAACAAACACTAAACAAACCAATATAAACAATACATATTAAATAAGCCTAACCCTACTATGCTACTGAAAAGGCTTTTATTCCCTGGGATAATTTGGACAGCATTAGATTGTTTTACCAAGAGCAGCCAAGTCGAGGCAGATTATTTCTAATTCCACAGTGCTGCAGATGCGGTCAGTAGCAACTGCAAGCCGGAAAGGAAACAAAACAAAACAAAGTTGGGTGTAATCCATTCAAGTTCACACGTTTCACCAGGGACAGCCTCCAAGCCTTGAATAGTTAGGTATGCATTTAGCCATTTCTTTAATCAACCACTACTAACGCCTGCTAAAGGCCAGACACTGCTCTAAGTACTTTACGGATATGAAATATCCTCTCACCTTTACACTCACCTATGGAGTGTGTATGATAATCATCCCGTTTTACAGATCAGGAAACTGACACACAGAATGGTACAGTAACTTGCCCGAGTTCACACAGCCCGTAGGTGGCAGAGCCAGGACCCATGTGACAGAGTCTGGCTCCAGAGTCCACGTTCTGAATCACCACGCTCAGTCCCCAAAAACCTAGAGAAAGCGCCAGCCTCAATCGAAAAAGTTTCTTTTCCCCACCCTACAGTCCCTACGCGGCGGCCCCAGTCTCCAGGGCATGCTTTCAGCTCCTCTGACAGGCCCTACTCCTCCCTTGCCCTGTCCCAACACTCTCCCGCACAGGTCCTCCTTTTCTTTTAGGCAATCTGCTCTCAGCTTCAACATCACTGCCTGAGTCACCAAGTCTAACAGGAAATGCCGTCTTTCTCAACACTCAACACAAAATTGCTTTTACGTATCTCCTAGGTAATTGGTTGCTGCCTGTCTGTCCTTTCCAACCAGGCTGTGAGGGCCAGTACGTCAAACAGCCTGTCAGTCTTGCTCACCAAGTGTCCAGACCACTGAACACGCACCGACCAGAGGAAAGGAAGGACTTGTCCCAAAGTCAACTCTCCAGACTTTCTGTGCAAGGAGGGAACGAACGGAGCACCCTCCAGCCTCACGCTTTCTCTTCCATGCTTTCAAGTGTGGGGCACATACCTCTGCTCACAACGCTCCCCGGACAGCCCCCACTGCACCCCTAACAGGTAGACTTCTGCACAGTCACGGGCTTTGGAAAGCACTGGCTCTGCACACAAATCTTACGTGGCCCTCGACAGGCCACTTCCCCTGAACCGGCCTGAGCTTCAGGCCCACAACAGGCTTCGTGAAAACCCCAACGGAACGTAGCCTCGAAAAGAGGGAGACCCGCACTCCTCAGAACGCCTCGAGACCAGTGTCCTTATCGACTTCGCGTCTGTCCTTCCAAGAAGCCAAGACCACGGCTGGCGCTTCAGCGCCCGACTCCCGGGCACCGCATGCCCAGGCTGGCCCCCTGGGCAGGTGCCCGGCACACACCGCCCGTTCCACGAACGCCTCAAGCGCACGAAGAGACCCCCCTCGCTCCCCGCGCCGCACAGCTGTCCCGCGACCTGACGGGCACCTCTCGGCGCACAAGCCTATTCCTCAGGGACACGCTCGCCTCCCACCAGCCCCCAGGCCCACGCCCCCCAGGTACCTCTCTCAGATGGAATCCTCTTCGCAGGCGCCCTGGTCGTCCGTGTCCGGCGAGCAGAAGAGCGGGAGCTGAAGGACGGCCTCCTCAGGCTAGCGGCCGTGGCTGTGCACGGCCCGGGCTGCTGTGCCCAGCGGGGACGCGGAGCGCCGTCCACGGACGCCGGGGGAACGGACGAGCCCGGCCCGGGAGAGAGCAGCACAGCGCGGCCGGACTCCGCCGGGCTCGGCTCTGGGCAGGCAGGCGCGGCTCGCCGACGCCTCCCACGCCTCCCAGGACGGCGGCCCAGCAGCCGCGCGCTCCTCTCCTCTCCTCGCGCGCGCAGCGCGCGCGCCGCCGCCCAGACGCTGCCCGGCCGTTGCCCCGCCCCCCCCCCCTCCGGCGGTGGACTGCGGACAGCGACGGGGACACCCTCCTGGGAGAACTCCTGCGGCCCCGCCCACATGCTTGGGACCTTCGCGGAGCGGGAAGGTGCGCTGACAGGGACGCAGGGTCCCCGCTACGCTCGCTCTCGGGGAACTGCAGCCTCCTCCCTCGGCTTTCACTTGAATGTCACACCCGAAACCATGCAACGTCTACAAGCAAACATAGGCAGTGTGCTCTTTGACATCAGTCTTAGCAGCCTATTTTCAAGTACCACGTCTGACTGGGCAAGGGAAACAAAATACAAAATGAACAAACGGGACTACATCAAAGTCAAAAAACATCCTCTGCACCGCAAAGGAAACCATCCACAAAACCAAACACAACCTAACAACTGGGAGAAGATTCTTGCAAACCGTATATCGGATAAGGGGTTAATATCCAAAACACAGAAAGAACTCATACATCTCAACAGCAAAAAACATCAACAACCCAATTGAAAAGGCGGGCAAAAGATCTGAGCAGTGATTTCTCCAAAGAAGGTATACGGATGGCCAACAGGCATATGGAAAGGGACTCAACATCCTTAGCGATCAGAGAAATGCAAATCACAACTACAAGGAGATGTCCCCTTACTCTGGTCAGAATGGCTCTAATTAACAAGACAAGAGACAAGTGTCGGAGAGGATGTGCAGAGAAGGGAACTCTCCTGCACTGCTGGTGGGAGGCAGACTGGTGCAGCCACTACGGAAAGCAGGATGGAGTATCCTCAGAAAACTAAGAATACATCTACCATATGTATGATCCAGCTAGCCCACTGCTGGCTATTCATCCAAAGAACTTGAAAACACCAATGCAGAGGGACACATGCACCCCTAGGCTCACTGCAGCATTATTCACAACAGCCAAAACTTGGAAGCAACCTAGGTGCCCATCAAGGGAAGAATGGATAAAGAAGATGTGGTATGTATACACAATGGAATGCCACTCGGCCCTAAGAAATGATGAGATCCGCCCATTTGTGACAACGTCGATGGACCTTGAGGGTATTATGTGAAGTGAAATAAATCAGAGGGACAAAGTCAAACACCGTGTGATCTCACTCATAAGGAGAAGATAAAAACAACGACAAACGCACACAGAGCAAAGGAGATTGCATTGGTGGTTACCATAGGGGGAGGGGGGAGGGGAGAGAGCCAAAGGGGTGATGAGGCTCACATGTGAGGTGACGGACTATCATTAGTTTTCGGGTGGTGAACACGATGTAATCTACACAGAATTCAAAATATATTTCAACGTACATCTGAAAGCTATATCATCTTAGGATCCACTGTTACTGCAATAAAATAAAATAA
>NW_027222230.1:0-16635 GCF_041296265.1 Equus caballus
GAGATGTTCGGTTAGGCTGTAAGAGCACTGTGCAGAGCGAGCTTGGTTTCTCTAGCTTCCCCAAAGAGCTGGGAAGCAAGATGCTGTTGGGGCCCAACTCGCCCCTTTGGAAAGAAGCCTGCACGTTGTGCCTTTCAGCTCTAGGGCCAAAGTCAGCCACACCCAGAGCAGAAGTCCTTATTCAGCCAGATCAGGCCTGCAAAGACAACTGCGTTTCACAGGCCTTTGGAAGAGATGTTCCCGGTAGGCTGTAAGAGCACTGTGCAGAGCGAGTGGTTTCTTTAGCTTCCCAAAGAGCTGGAAGCAAGATGCTGTGGGGCCCAACTCGCCCTTTGAAAGAAGCCTGCACGTTGTGCCTTTCAGCTCTAGGCGCAAAGTAGCACACCCAGAGCAGAAGTCCTACTTCAGCCAGATCAGGCCTGCAAAGAAAACTGCGTTTCACAGGCCTTTGGAAGAGATGTTCCCGGTAGGCTGTAAGAGCACTGTGCAGAGCGAGTCGGTTTCTTAGCTTCCCAAAGAGCTGGAAGCAAGATGCTGTGGGGGCCCCAACTCGCCCTTTGGAAAGAAGCCTGCACGTTGTTGCCTTTCAGCTCTAGGGCAAAGTAGCACACCCAGAGCAGAAGTCCTACTTCAGCCAGGATCAGGCCTGCAAAGAAACTGCGTTTCACAGGCCTTTGGAAGAGATGTTCCCGGTAGGCTGTAAGAGCACTGTGCAGAGCGAGTGGTTTCTTAGCTTCCCAAAGAGCTGGAAGCAAGATGCTGTGGGGCCCAACTCGCCCTTTGGAAAGAAGCCTGCACGTTGTGCTTTCAGCTCTAGGGCAAAGTAGCACACCCAGAGCAGAAGTCCTACTTCAGCCAGATCAGGCCTGCAAAGAACTGCGTTTCACAGGCCTTTGGAAGAGATGTGTCCCGGTAGGCTGTAAGAGCACTGTGCAGAGCGAGTGGTTTCTTAGCTTCCCAAAGAGCTGGAAGCAAGATGCTGTGGGGCCCAACTCGCCCTTTGGAAAGTAAGCCTGCACGTTGTGCCTTTCAGCTCTAGGGCAAAGTAGCACACCCAGAGCAGAAGTCCTACTTCAGCCAGATCAGGCCTGCAAAGAAACTGCGTTTCACAGGCCTTTGGAAGAGATGTTCCCGGTAGGCTGTAAGAGCACTGTGCGAGTTGTTTCTTAGCTTCCCAAAGAGCTGGAAGCAAGATGCTGTGGGGCCCAACTCGCCCTTTGGAAAGAAGCCTGCACGTTGTGCCTTTCAGCTCTAGGGCAAAGTAGCACACCCAGAGCAGAAGTCCTACTTCAGCCAGATCAGGCCTGCAAAGAAACTGCGTTTCACAGGCCTTTGGAAGAGATGTTCCCGGTAGGCTGTAAGAGCACTGTGCAGAGCGAGTGGTTTCTTAGCTTCCCAAAGAGCTGGAAGCAAGATGCTGTGGGGCCCAACTCGCCCTTTGGAAAGAAGCCTGCACGTTGTGCCTTTCAGCTCTAGGGCAAAGTAGCACACCCAGAGCAGAAGTCCTACTTCAGCCAGATCAGGCCTGCAAAGGAAACTGCGTTTCACAGGCCTTTGGAAGAGATGTTTCCCGGTAGGCTGTAAGAGCACTGTGCAGAGCGAGTTGTTTCTTAGCTTCCCAAAGAGCTGGAAGCAAGATGCTGTGGGGCCCAACTCGCCCTTTGGAAAGAAGCCTGCACGTTGTGCTTTCAGCTCTAGGGCAAAGTAGCACACCCAGAGCAGAAGTCCTACTTCAGCCAGATCAGGCCTGCAAAGAAACTGCGTTTCACAGGCCTTTGGAAGAGATGTTCCCGGTAGGCGGTAAGAGCACTGTGCAGAGCGAGTTGTTTCTTAGCTTCCCAAAGAGCTGGAAGCAAGATGCTGTGGGGCCCAACTCGCCCTTTGGAAAGAAGCCTGCACGTTGTGCCTTTCAGCTCTAGGGCAAAGTAGCACACCCAGAGCAGAAGTCCTACTTCAGCCAGATCAGGCCTGCAAAGAAACTGCGTTTCACAGGCCTTTGGAAGAGATGTTCCCGGTAGGCTGTAAGAGCACTGTGCAGAGCGAGTTGTTTCTTAGCTTCCCAAAGAGCTGGAAGCAAGATGCTGTGGGGCCCAACTCGCCCTTTGGAAAGAAGCCTGCACGTTTGTGCCTTTCAGCTCTAGGGCAAAGTAGCACACCCAGAGCAGAAGTCCTACTTCAGCCAGATCAGGCCTGCAAAGAAACTGCGTTTCACAGGCCTTTGGAAGAGATGTTCCCGGTAGGCTGTAAGAGCACTGTGCAGAGCGAGTTGTTTCTTAGCTTCCCAAAGAGCTGGAAGCAAGATGCTGTGGGGCCCAACTCGCCCTTTGGAAAGAAGCCTGCACGTTGTGCCTTTCAGCTCTAGGGCAAAGTAGCACACCCAGAGCAGAAGTCCTACTTCAGCCAGATCAGGCCTGCAAAGAAACTGCGTTTCACAGGCCTTTGGAAGAGATGTTCCCGGTAGGCTGTAAGAGCACTGTGCAGAGCGAGTTGTTTCTTAGCTTCCCAAAGAGCTGGAAGCAAGATGCTGTGGGGCCCAACTCGCCCTTTGGAAAGAAGCCTGCACGTTGTGCCTTTCAGCTCTAGGGCAAAGTAGCACACCCAGAGCAGAAGTCCTACTTCAGCCAGATCAGGCCTGCAAAGAAACTGCGTTTCACAGGCCTTTGGAAGAGATGTTCCCGGTAGGCTGTAAGAGCACTGTGCAGAGCGAGTTGTTTCTTAGCTTCCCAAAGAGCTGGAAGCAAGATGCTGTGGGGCCCAACTCGCCCTTTGGAAAGAAGCCTGCACGTTGTGCCTTTCAGCTCTAGGGCAAAGTAGCACACCCAGAGCAGAAGTCCTACTTCAGCCAGATCAGGCCTGCAAAGAAACTGCGTTTCACAGGCCTTTGGAAGAGATGTTCCCGGTAGCTGTAAGAGCACTGTGCAGAGCGAGTTGTTTCTTAGCTTCCCAAAGAGCTGGAAGCAAGATGCTGTGGGGCCCAACTCGCCCTTTGGAAAGAAGCCTGCACGTTGTGCCTTTCAGCTCTAGGGCAAAGTTAGCACACCCAGAGCAGAAGTCCTACTTCAGCCAGATCAGGCCTGCAAAGAAACTGCGTTTCACAGGCCTTTGGAAGAGATTTTCCCGGTAGGCTGTAAGAGCACTGTGCAGAGCGAGTTGTTTCTTAGCTTCCCAAAGAGCTGGAAGCAAGATGCTGTGGGGCCCAACTCGCCCTTTGGAAAGAAGCCTGCACGTTGTGCCTTTCAGCTCTAGGGCAAAGTAGCACACCCAGAGCAGAAGTCCTACTTCAGCCAGATCAGGCCTGCAAAGAAACTGCGTTTCACAGGCCTTTGGAAGAGATGTTCCCGGTAGGCTGTAAGAGCACTGTGCAGAGCGAGTTGTTTCTTAGCTTCCCAAAGAGCTGGAAGCAAGATGCTGTGGGGCCCAACTCGCCCTTTGGAAAGAAGCCTGCACGTTGTGCCTTTCAGCTCTAGGGCAAAGTAGCACACCCAGAGCAGAAGTCCTACTTCAGCCAGATCAGGCCTGCAAAGAAACTGCGTTTCACAGGCCTTTGGAAGAGATGTTCCCGGTAGGCTGTAAGAGCACTGTGCAGAGCGAGTTGTTTCTTAGCTTCCAAAGAGCTGGAAGCAAGATGCTGTGGGGCCCAACTCGCCCTTTGGAAAGAAGCCTGCACGTTGTGCCTTTTCAGCTCTAGGGCAAAGTAGCACACCCAGAGCAGAAGTCCTACTTCAGCCAGATCAGGCCTGCAAAGAAACTGCGTTTCACAGGCCTTTGGAAGAGATGTTCCCGGTAGGCTGTAAGAGCACTGTGCAAGCGAGTTGTTTCTTAGCTTCCCAAAGAGCTGGAAGCAAGATGCTGTGGGGCCCAACTCGCCCTTTGGAAAGAAGCCTGCACGTTGTGCCTTTCAGCTCTAGGGCAAAGTAGCACACCCAGAGCAGAAGTCCTACTTCAGCCAGATCAGGCCTGCAAAGAAACTGCGTTCACAGGCCTTTGGAAGAGATGTTCCCGGTAGGCTGTAAGAGCACTGTGCAGAGCGAGTTGTTTCTTAGCTTCCCAAAGAGCTGGAAGCAAGATGCTGTGGGGCCCAACTCGCCCTTTGGAAAGAAGCCTGCACGTTGTGCCTTTCAGCTCTAGGGCAAAGTAGCACACCCAGAGCAGAAGTCCTACTTCAGCCAGATCAGGCCTGCAAAGAAACTGCGTTTCACAGGCCTTTGGAAGAGATGTTCCCGGTAGGCTGTAAGAGCACTGTGCAGAGCGAGTTGTTTCTTAGCTTCCCAAAGAGCTGGAAGCAAGATGCTGTGGGGCCCAACTCGCCCTTTGGAAAGAAGCCTGCACGTTGTGCCTTTCAGCTCTAGGGCAAAGTAGCACACCCAGAGCAGAAGTCCTACTTCAGCCAGATCAGGCCTGCAAAGAAACTGCGTTTCACAGGCCTTTGGAAGAGATGTTCCCCGGTAGGCTGTAAGAGCACTGTGCAGAGCGAGTTGTTTCTTAGCTTCCCAAAGAGCTGGAAGCAAGATGCTGTGGGGCCCAACTCGCCCTTTGGAAAGAAGCCTGCACGTTGTGGCCTTTCAGCTCTAGGGCAAAGTAGCACACCCAGAGCAGAAGTCCTACTTCAGCCAGATCAGGCCTGCAAAGAAACTGCGTTTCACAGGCCTTTGGAAGAGATGTTCCCGGTAGGCTGTAAGAGCACTGTGCAGAGCGAGTTGTTTCTTAGCTTCCCAAAGAGCTGGAAGCAAGATGCTGTGGGGCCCAACTCGCCCTTTGGAAAGAAGCCTGCACGTTGTGCTTTCAGCTCTAGGGCAAAGTAGCACACCCAGAGCAGAAGTCCTACTTCAGCCAGATCAGGCCTGCAAAGAAACTGCGTTTCACAGGCCTTTGGAAGAGATGTTCCCGGTAGGCTGTAAGAGCACTGTGCAGAGCGAGTTGTTTCTTAGCTTCCCAAAGAGCTGGAAGCAAGATGCTGTTGGGGCCCAACTCGCCCTTTGGAAAGAAGCCTGCACGTTGTGCCTTTCAGCTCTAGGGCAAAGTAGCACACCCAGAGCAGAAGTCCTACTTCAGCCAGATCAGGCCTGCAAAGAAACTGCGTTTCACAGGCCTTTGGAAGAGATGTTCCCGGTAGGCTGTAAGAGCACTGTGCAGAGCGAGTTGTTTCTTAGCTTCCCAAAGAGCTGGGAAGCAAGATGCTGTGGGGCCCAACTCGCCCTTTGGAAAGAAGCCTGCACGTTGTGCTTTCAGCTCTAGGGCAAAGTAGCACACCCAGAGCAGAAGTCCTACTTCAGCCAGATCAGGCCTGCAAAGAAACTGCGTTTCACAGGCCTTTGGAAGAGATGTTCCCGGTAGGCTGTAAGAGCACTGTGCAGAGCGAGTTGGTTTCTTAGCTTCCCAAAGAGCTGGAAGCAAGATGCTGTGGGGCCCAACTCGCCCTTTGGAAAGAAGCCTGCACGTTGTGCCTTTCAGCTCTAGGGCAAAGTAGCACACCCAGAGCAGAAGTCCTACTTCAGCCAGATCAGGCCTGCAAAGAAACTGCGTTTCACAGGCCTTTGGAAGAGATGTTCCCGGTAGGCTGTAAGAGCACTGTGCAGAGCGAGTGGTTTCTTAGCTTCCCAAAGAGCTGGAAGCAAGATGCTGTGGGGCCCAACTCGCCCTTTGGAAAGAAGCCTGCACGTTGTGGCTTTCAGCTCTAGGGCAAAGTAGCACACCCAGAGCAGAAGTCCTACTTCAGCCAGATCAGGCCTGCAAAGAAACTGCGTTTCACAGGCCTTTGGAAGAGATGTTCCCGGTAGGCTGTAAGAGCACTGTGCAGAGCGAGTTGTTTCTTAGCTTCCCAAAGAGCTGGAAGCAAGATGCTGTGGGGCCCAACTCGCCCTTTGGAAAGAAGCCTGCACGTTGTGGCTTTCAGCTCTAGGGCAAAGTAGCACACCCAGAGCAGAAGTCCTACTTCAGCCAGATCAGGCCTGCAAAGAAACTGCGTTTCACAGGCCTTTGGAAGAGATGTTCCCGGTAGGCTGTAAGAGCACTGTGCAGAGCGAGTTGTTTCTTCAGCTTCCCAAAGAGCTGGAAGCAAGATGCTGTGGGGCCCAACTCGCCCTTTGGAAAGAAGCCCTGCACGTTGTGGCCTTTCAGCTCTAGGGCAAAGTAGCACACCCAGAGCAGAAGTCCTACTTCAGCCAGATCAGGCCTGCAAAGAAACTGCGTTTCACAGGCCTTTGGAAGAGATGTTCCCGGTAGGCTGTAAGAGCACTGTGCAGAGCGAGTGGTTTCTTAGCTTCCCAAAGAGCTGGAAGCAAGATGCTGTGGGGCCCAACTCGCCCTTTGGAAAGAAGCCTGCACGTTGTGCCTTTCAGCTCTAGGGCAAAGTAGCACACCCAGAGCAGAAGTCCTACTTCAGCCAGATCAGGCCTGCAAAGAAACTGCGTTTCACAGGCCTTTGGAAGAGATGTTCCCGGTAGGCTGTAAGAGCACTGTGCAGAGCGAGTGGTTTCTTCAGCTTCCCAAAGAGCTGGAAGCAAGATGCTGTGGGGCCCAACTCGCCCTTTGGAAAGAAGCCTGCACGTTGTGCCTTTCAGCTCTAGGGCAAAGTAGCACACCCAGAGCAGAAGTCCTACTTCAGCCAGATCAGGCCTGCAAAGAAACTGCGTTTCACAGGCCTTTGGAAGAGATGTTCCCGGTAGGCTGTAAGAGCACTGTGCAGAGCGAGTGGTTTCTTAGCTTCCCAAAGAGCTGGAAGCAAGATGCTGTGGGGCCCAACTCGCCCTTTGGAAAGAAGCCTGCACGTTGTGCCTTTCAGCTCTAGGGCAAAGTAGCACACCCAGAGCAGAAGTCCTACTTCAGCCAGATCAGGCCTGCAAAGAAACTGCGTTTCACAGGCCTTTGGAAGAGATGTTCCCGGTAGGCTGTAAGAGCACTGTGCAGAGCGAGTTGTTTCTTAGCTTCCCAAAGAGCTGGAAGCAAGATGCTGTGGGGCCCAACTCGCCCTTTGGAAAGAAGCCTGCACGTTGTGCCTTTCAGCTCTAGGGCAAAGTAGCACACCCAGAGCAGAAGTCCTACTTCAGCCAGATCAGGCCTGCAAAGAAACTGCGTTTCACAGGCCTTTGGAAGAGATGTTCCCGGTAGGCTGTAAGAGCACTGTGCAGAGCGAGTTGTTTCTTAGCTTCCCAAAGAGCTGGAAGCAAGATGCTGTGGGGCCCAACTCGCCCTTTGAGAAAGAAGCCTGCACGTTGTGCCTTTCAGCTCTAGGGCAAAGTAGCACACCCAGAGCAGAAGTCCTACTTCAGCCAGATCAGGCCTGCAAAGAAACTGCGTTTCACAGGCCTTTGGAAGAGATGTTCCCGGTAGGCTGTAAGAGCACTGTGCAGAGCGAGGTTGTTTCTTAGCTTCCCAAAGAGCTGGAAGCAAGATGCTGTGGGGCCCAACTCGCCCTTTGGAAAGAAGCCTGCACGTTGTGCCTTTTCAGCTCTAGGGCAAAGTAGCACACCCAGAGCAGAAGTCCTACTTCAGCCAGATCAGGCCTGCAAAAGAAACTGCGTTTCACAGGCCTTTGGAAGAGATGTTCCCGGTAGGCTGTAAGAGCACTGTGCAGAGCGAGTTGTTTTCTTAGCTTCCCAAAGAGCTGGAAGCAAGATGCTGTGGGGCCCAACTCGCCCTTTGGAAAGAAGCCTGCACGTTGTGCCTTTCAGCTCTAGGGCAAAGTAGCACACCCAGAGCAGAAGTCCCTACTTCAGCCAGATCAGGCCTGCAAAGAAACTGCGTTTCACAGGCCTTTGGAAGAGATGTTCCCGGTAGGCTGTAAGAGCACTGTGCAGAGACGAGTGGTTTCTTAGCTTCCCAAAGAGCTGGAAGCAAGATGCTGTGGGGCCCAACTCGCCCTTTGGAAAGAAGCCTGCACGTTGTGCCTTTCAGCTCTAGGGCAAAGTAGCACACCCAGAGCAGAAGTCCTACTTCAGCCAGATCAGGCCTGCAAAGAAACTGCGTTTCACAGGCCTTTGGAAGAGATGTTCCCGGTAGGCTGTAAGAGCACTGTGCAGAGCGAGTTGTTTCTTAGCTTCCCAAAGAGCTGGAAGCAAGATGCTGTGGGGGCCCAACTCGCCCTTTGGAAAGAAGCCTGCACGTTGTGCCTTTCAGCTCTAGGGCAAAGTAGCACACCCAGAGCAGAAGTCCTACTTCAGCCAGATCAGGCCTGCAAAGAAACTGCGTTTCACAGGCCTTTGGAAGAGATGTTCCCGGTAGGCTGTAAGAGCACTGTGCAGAGCGAGTTGTTTCTTAGCTTCCCAAAGAGCTGGAAGCAAGATGCTGTGGGGCCCAACTCGCCCTTTGGAAAGAAGCCTGCACGTTGTGCCTTTCAGCTCTAGGGCAAAGTAGCACACCCAGAGCAGAAGTCCTACTTCAGCCAGATCAGGCCTGCAAAGAAACTGCGTTTCACAGGCCTTTGGAAGAGATGTTCCCGGTAGGCTGTAAGAGCACTGTGCAGAGCGAGTTGTTTCTTAGCTTCCCAAAGAGCTGGAAGCAAGATGCTGTGGGGCCCAACTCGCCCTTTGGAAAGAAGCCTGCACGTTGTGCCTTTCAGCTCTAGGGCAAAGTAGCACACCCAGAGCAGAAGTCCTACTTCAGCCAGATCAGGCCTGCAAAGAAACTGCGTTTCACAGGCCTTTGGAAGAGATGTTCCCGGTAGGCTGTAAGAGCACTGTGCAGAGCGAGTTGTTTCTTAGCTTCCCAAAGAGCTGGAAGCAAGATGCTGTGGGGCCCAACTCGCCCTTTGGAAAGAAGCCTGCACGTTGTGCCTTTCAGCTCTAGGGCAAAGTAGCACACCCCAGAGCAGAAGTCCTACTTCAGCCAGATCAGGCCTGCAAAGAAACTGCGTTTCACAGGCCTTTGGAAGAGATGTTCCCGGTAGGCTGTAAGAGCACTGTGCAGAGCGAGTTGTTTCTTAGCTTCCCAAAGAGCTGGAAGCAAGATGCTGTGGGGGCCCAACTCGCCCTTTGGAAAGAAGCCTGCACGTTGTGCCTTTCAGCTCTAGGGCAAAGTAGCACACCCAGAGCAGAAGTCCTACTTCAGCCAGATCAGGCCTGCAAAGAAACTGCGTTTCACAGGCCTTTGGAAGAGATGTTCCCGGTAGGCTGTAAGAGCACTGTGCAGAGCGAGTTGTTTCTTAGCTTCCCAAAGAGCTGGAAGCAAGATGCTGTGGGGCCCAACTCGCCCTTTGGAAAGAAGCCTGCACGTTGTGCCTTTCAGCTCTAGGGCAAAGTAGCACACCCAGAGCAGAAGTCCTACTTCAGCCAGATCAGGCCTGCAAAGAAACTGCGTTTCACAGGCCTTTGGAAGAGATGTTCCCGGTAGGCTGTAAGAGCACTGTGCAGAGCGAGTTGTTTCTTAGCTTCCCAAAGAGCTGGAAGCAAGATGCTGTGGGGCCCAACTCGCCCTTTGGAAAGAAGCCTGCACGTTGTGCCTTTCAGCTCTAGGGGCAAAGTAGCACACCCAGAGCAGAAGTCCTACTTCAGCCAGATCAGGCCTGCAAAGAAACTGCGTTTCACAGGCCTTTGGAAGAGATGTTCCCGGTAGGCTGTAAGAGCACTGTGCAGAGCGAGTTGTTTCTTAGCTTCCCAAAGAGCTGGAAGCAAGATGCTGTGGGGCCCAACTCGCCCTTTGGAAAGAAGCCTGCACGTTGTGCCTTTCAGCTCTAGGGCAAAGTAGCACACCCAGAGCAGAAGTCCTACTTCAGCCAGATCAGGCCTGCAAAGAAACTGCGTTTCACAGGCCTTTGGAAGAGATGTTCCCGGTAGGCTGTAAGAGCACTGTGCAGAGCGAGTTGTTTCTTAGCTTCCCAAAGAGCTGGAAGCAAGATGCTGTGGGGCCCAACTCGCCCTTTGGAAAGAAGCCTGCACGTTGTGCCTTTCAGCTCTAGGGCAAAGTAGCACACCCAGAGCAGAAGTCCTACTTCAGCCAGATCAGGCCTGCAAAGAAACTGCGTTTCACAGGCCTTTGGAAGAGATGTTCCCGGTAGGCTGTAAGAGCACTGTGCAGAGCGAGTTGTTTCTTAGCTTCCCAAAGAGCTGGAAGCAAGATGCTGTGGGGCCCAACTCGCCCTTTGGAAAGAAGCCTGCACGTTGTGCCTTTCAGCTCTAGGGCAAAGTAGCACACCCAGAGCAGAAGTCCTACTTCAGCCAGATCAGGCCTGCAAAGAAACTGCGTTTCACAGGCCTTTGGAAGAGATGTTCCCGGTAGGCTGTAAGAGCACTGTGCAGAGCGAGTTGTTTCTTAGCTTCCCAAAGAGCTGGAAGCAAGATGCTGTGGGGCCCAACTCGCCCTTTGGAAAGAAGCCTGCACGTTGTGCCTTTCAGCTCTAGGGCAAAGTAGCACACCCAGAGCAGAAGTCCTACTTCAGCCAGATCAGGCCTGCAAAGAAACTGCGTTTCACAGGCCTTTGGAAGAGATGTTCCCGGTAGGCTGTAAGAGCACTGTGCAGAGCGAGTTGTTTCTTAGCTTCCCAAAGAGCTGGAAGCAAGATGCTGTGGGGCCCAACTCGCCCTTTGGAAAGAAGCCTGCACGTTGTGCCTTTCAGCTCTAGGGCAAAGTAGCACACCCAGAGCAGAAGTCCTACTTCAGCCAGATCAGGCCTGCAAAGAAACTGCGTTTCACAGGCCTTTGGAAGAGATGTTCCCGGTAGGCTGTAAGAGCACTGTGCAGAGCGAGTTGTTTCTTAGCTTCCCAAAGAGCTGGAAGCAAGATGCTGTGGGGCCCAACTCGCCCTTTGGAAAGAAGCCTGCACGTTGTGCCTTTCAGCTCTAGGGCAAAGTAGCACACCCAGAGCAGAAGTCCTACTTCAGCCAGATCAGGCCTGCAAAGAAACTGCGTTTCACAGGCCTTTGGAAGAGATGTTCCCGGTAGGCTGTAAGAGCACTGTGCAGAGCGAGTTGTTTCTTAGCTTCCCAAAAGAGCTGGAAGCAAGATGCTGTGGGGCCCAACTCGCCCTTTGGAAAGAAGCCTGCACGTTGTGCCTTTCAGCTCTAGGGCAAAGTAGCACACCCAGAGCAGAAGTCCTACTTCAGCCAGATCAGGCCTGCAAAGAAACTGCGTTTCACAGGCCTTTGGAAGAGATGTTCCCGGTAGGCTGTAAGAGCACTGTGCAGAGCGAGTTGTTTCTTAGCTTCCCAAAGAGCTGGAAGCAAGATGCTGTGGGGCCCAACTCGCCCTTTGGAAAGAAGCCTGCACGTTGTGCCTTTCAGCTCTAGGGCAAAGTAGCACACCCAGAGCAGAAGTCCTACTTCAGCCAGATCAGGCCTGCAAAGAAACTGCGTTTCACAGGCCTTTGGAAGAGATGTTCCCGGTAGGCTGTAAGAGCACTGTGCAGAGCGAGTTGTTTCTTAGCTTCCCAAAGAGCTGGAAGCAAGATGCTGTGGGGCCCAACTCGCCCTTTGGAAAGAAGCCTGCACGTTGTGCCTTTCAGCTCTAGGGCAAAGTAGCACACCCAGAGCAGAAGTCCTACTTCAGCCAGATCAGGCCTGCAAAGAAACTGCGTTTCACAGGCCTTTGGAAGAGATGTTCCCGGTAGGCTGTAAGAGCACTGTGCAGAGCGAGTTGTTTCTTAGCTTCCCAAAGAGCTGGAAGCAAGATGCTGTGGGGCCCAACTCGCCCTTTGGAAAGAAGCCTGCACGTTGTGCCTTTCAGCTCTAGGGCAAAGTAGCACACCCAGAGCAGAAGTCCCTACTTCAGCCAGATCAGGCCTGCAAAAGAAACTGCGTTTCACAGGCCTTTGGAAGAGATGTTCCCGGTAGGCTGTAAGAGCACTGTGCAGAGCGAGTTGTTTCTTAGCTTCCCAAAGAGCTGGAAGCAAGATGCTGTGGGGCCCAACTCGCCCTTTGGAAAGAAGCCTGCACGTTGTGCCTTTCAGCTCTAGGGCAAAGTAGCACACCCAGAGCAGAAGTCCTACTTCAGCCAGATCAGGCCTGCAAAGAAACTGCGTTTCACAGGCCTTTGGAAGAGATGTTCCGGTAGGCTGTAAGAGCACTGTGCAGAGCGAGTTGTTTCTTCAGCTTCCCAAAGAGCTGGAAGCAAGATGCTGTGGGGCCCAACTCGCCCTTTGGAAAGAAGCCTGCACGTTGTGCCTTTCAGCTCTAGGGCAAAGTAGCACACCCAGAGCAGAAGTCCTACTTCAGCCAGATCAGGCCTGCAAAGAAACTGGCTTTCACAGGCCTTTGGAAGAGATGTTCCCGGTAGGCTGTAAGAGCACTGTGCAGAGCGAGTTGTTTCTTAGCTTCCCAAAGAGCTGGAAGCAAGATGCTGTGGGGCCCAACTCGCCCTTTGGAAAGAAGCCTGCACGTTGTGGCCTTTCAGCTCTAGGGCAAAGTAGCACACCCAGAGCAGAAGTCCTACTTCAGCCAGATCAGGCCTGCAAAGAAACTGCGTTTCACAGGCCTTTGGAAGAGATGTTCCCGGTAGGCTGTAAGAGCACTGTGCAGAGCGAGTTGTTTCTTAGCTTCCCAAAGAGCTGGAAGCAAGATGCTGTGGGGCCCAACTCGCCCTTTGGAAAGAAGCCTGCACGTTGTGCCTTTCAGCTCTAGGGCAAAGTAGCACACCCAGAGCAGAAGTCCTACTTCAGCCAGATCAGGCCTGCAAAGAAACTGCGTTTCACAGGCCTTTGGAAGAGATGTTCCCGGTAGGCTGTAAGAGCACTGTGCAGAGCGAGTTGGTTTCTTAGCTTCCCAAAGAGCTGGAAGCAAGATGCTGTGGGGCCCAACTCGCCCTTTGGAAAGAAGCCTGCACGTTGTGCCTTTCAGCTCTAGGGCAAAGTAGCACACCCAGAGCAGAAGTCCTACTTCAGCCAGATCAGGCCTGCAAAGAAACTGCGTTTCACAGGCCTTTGGAAGAGATGTTCCCGGTAGGCTGTAAGAGCACTGTGCAGAGCGAGTTGTTTCTTAGCTTCCCAAAGAGCTGGAAGCAAGATGCTGTGGGGCCCAACTCGCCCTTTGGAAAGAAGCCTGCACGTTGTGCCTTTCAGCTCTAGGGCAAAGTAGCACACCCAGAGCAGAAGTCCTACTTCAGCCAGATCAGGCCTGCAAAGAAACTGCGTTTCACAGGCCTTTGGAAGAGATGTTCCCGGTAGGCCTGTAAGAGCACTGTGCAGAGCGAGTTGTTTCTTCAGCTTCCCAAAGAGCTGGAAGCAAGATGCTGTGGGGCCCAACTCGCCCTTTGGAAAGAAGCCTGCACGTTGTGCCTTTCAGCTCTAGGGCAAAGTAGCACACCCAGAGCAGAAGTCCTACTTCAGCCAGATCAGGCCTGCAAAGAAACTGCGTTTCACAGGCCTTTGGAAGAGATGTTCCCGGTAGGCTGTAAGAGCACTGTGCAGAGCGAGTTGTTTCTTAGCTTCCCAAAGAGCTGGAAGCAAGATGCTGTGGGGCCCAACTCGCCCTTTGGAAAGGAAGCCTGCACGTTGTGCCTTTCAGCTCTAGGGCAAAGTAGCACACCCAGAGCAGAAGTCCTACTTCAGCCAGATCAGGCCTGCAAAGAAACTGCGTTTCACAGGCCTTTGGAAGAGATGTTCCCGGTAGGCTGTAAGAGCACTGTGCAGAGCGAGTTGTTTCTTAGCTTCCCAAAGAGCTGGAAGCAAGATGCTGTGGGGCCCAACTCGCCCTTTGGAAAGAAGCCTGCACGTTGTGCCTTTCAGCTCTAGGGCAAAGTAGCACACCCAGAGCAGAAGTCCTACTTCAGCCAGATCAGGCCTGCAAAGAAACTGCGTTTCACAGGCCTTTGGAAGAGATGTTCCCGGTAGGCTGTAAGAGCACTGTGCAGAGCGAGTTGTTTTCTTAGCTTCCCAAAGAGCTGGAAGCAAGATGCTGTGGGGCCCAACTCGCCCTTTGGAAAGAAGCCTGCACGTTGTGCCTTTCAGCTCTAGGGCAAAGTAGCACACCCAGAGCAGAAGTCCTACTTCAGCCAGATCAGGCCTGCAAAGAAACTGCGTTTCACAGGCCTTTGGAAGAGATGTTCCCGGTAGGCTGTAAGAGCACTGTGCAGAGCGAGTTGTTTCTTAGCTTCCCAAAGAGCTGGAAGCAAGATGCTGTGGGGGCCCAACTCGCCCTTTGGAAAGAAGCCTGCACGTTGTGCCTTTCAGCTCTAGGGCAAAGTAGCACACCCAGAGCAGAAGTCCTACTTCAGCCAGATCAGGCCTGCAAAGAAACTGCGTTTCACAGCCTTTGGAAGAGATGTTCCCGGTAGGCTGTAAGAGCACTGTGCAGAGCGAGTTGTTTCCTTAGCTTCCCAAAGAGCTGGAAGCAAGATGCTGTGGGGCCCAACTCGCCCTTTGGAAAGAAGCCTGCACGTTGTGCCTTTCAGCTCTAGGGCAAAGTAGCACACCCAGAGCAGAAGTCCTACTTCAGCCAGATCAGGCCTGCAAAGAAACTGCGTTTCACAGCCTTTGGAAGAGATGTTCCCGGTAGGCTGTAAGAGCACTGTGCAGAGCGAGTTGTTTCTTAGCTTCCCAAAGAGCTGGAAGCAAGATGCTGTGGGGCCCAACTCGCCCTTTGGAAAGAAGCCTGCACGTTGTGCCTTTCAGCTCTAGGGCAAAGTAGCACACCCAGAGCAGAAGTCCTACTTCAGCCAGATCAGGCCTGCAAAGAAACTGCGTTTCACAGGCCTTTGGAAGAGATGTTCCCTGGTAGGCTGTAAGAGCACTGTGCAGAGCGAGTTGTTTCTTAGCTTCCCAAAGAGCTGGAAGCAAGATGCTGTGGGGCCCAACTCGCCCTTTGGAAAGAAGCCTGCACGTTGTGCCTTTCAGCTCTAGGGCAAAGTAGCACACCCAGAGCAGAAGTCCTACTTCAGCCAGATCAGGCCTGCAAAAGAAACTGCGTTTCACAGGCCTTTGGAAGAGATGTTCCCGGTAGGCTGTAAGAGCACTGTGCAGAGCGAGTTGTTTCTTAGCTTCCCAAAGAGCTGGAAGCAAGATGCTGTGGGGGCCCAACTCGCCCTTAGGAAAGAAGCCTGCACGTTGTGCCTTTCAGCTCTAGGGCAAAGTAGCACACCCAGAGCAGAAGTCCTACTTCAGCCAGATCAGGCCTGCAAAGAAACTGCGTTTTCACAGGCCTTTGGAAGAGATGTTCCCCGGTAGGCTGTAAGAGCACTGTGCAGAGCGAGTTGTTTCTTAGCTTCCCAAAGAGCTGGAAGCAAGATGCTGTGGGGCCCAACTCGCCCCTTTGGAAAGAAGCCTGCACGTTGTGCCTTTCAGCTCTAGGGCAAAGTAGCACACCCAGAGCAGAAGTCCTACTTCAGCCAGATCAGGCCTGCAAAGAAACTGCGTTTCACAGGCCTTTGGAAGAGATGTTCCCGGTAGGCTGTAAGAGCACTGTGCAGAGCGAGTTGTTTCTTAGCTTCCCAAAGAGCTGGAAGCAAGATGCTGTGGGGCCCAACTCGCCCTTTGGAAAAGAAGCCTGCACGTTGTGCCTTTCAGCTCTAGGGCAAAGTAGCACACCCAGAGCAGAAGTCCTACTTCAGCCAGATCAGGCCTGCAAAGAAACTGCGTTTCACAGGCCTTTGGAAGAGATGTTCCCGGTAGGCTGTAAGAGCACTGTGCAGAGCGAGTTGTTTCTTAGCTTCCCAAAGAGCTGGAAGCAAGATGCTGTGGGGCCCAACTCGCCCTTTGGAAAGAAGCCTGCACGTTGTGCCTTTCAGCTCTAGGGCAAAGTAGCACACCCAGAGCAGAAGTCCTACTTCAGCCAGATCAGCCTGCAAAGAAACTGCGTTTCACAGGCCTTTGGAAGAGATGTTTCCCGTAGGCTGTAAGAGCACTGTGCAGAGCGAGTTTGTTTCTTAGCTTCCCAAAGAGCTGGAAGCAAGATGCTGTGGGGCCCAACTCGCCCTTTGGAAAGAAGCCTGCACGTTGTGCCTTTCAGCTCTAGGGCAAAGTAGCACACCCAGAGCAGAAGTCCTACTTCAGCCAGATCAGGCCTGCAAAGAAACTGGCGTTTCACAGGCCTTTGGAAGAGATGTTCCACGGTAGGCTGTAAGAGCACTGTGCAGAGCGAGTTGTTTCTTAGCTTCCCAAAGAGCTGGAAGCAAGATGCTGTGGGGCCCAACTCGCCCTTTGGAAAGAAGCCTGCACGTTGTGCCTTTCAGCTCTAGGGCAAAGTAGCACACCCAGAGCAGAAGTCCCTACTTCAGCCAGATCAGGCCTGCAAAGAAACTGCGTTTCACAGGCCTTTGGAAGAGATGTTCCCGGGTAGGCTGTAAGAGCACTGTGCAGAGCGAGTTGTTTCTTAGCTTCCCAAAGAGACTGGAAGCAAGATGGCTGTGGGGCCCAACTCGCCCTTTGGAAAGAAGCCTGCACGTTGTGCCTTTCAGCTCTAGGGCAAAGTAGCACACCCAGAGCAGAAGTCCCTACTTCAGCCAGATCAGGCCTGCAAAGAAACTGCGTTTCACAGGCCTTTGGAAGAGATGTTCCCGTAGGCTGTAAGAGCACTGTGCAGAGCGAGTTGTTTCTTAGCTTCCCAAAGAGCTGGAAGCAAGATGCTGTGGGGCCCAACTCGCCCTTTGGAAAGAAGCCTGCACGTTGTGCCTTTCAGCTCTAGGGCAAAGTAGCACACCCCAGAGCAGAAGTCCTACTTCAGCCAGATCAGGCCTGCAAAGAAAAAAGCGTTTTCACAGGCCTTTGGAAGAGAT
>NW_027222231.1:0-18007 GCF_041296265.1 Equus caballus
TGAGATGTTCCCGGTAGGCTGTTTTTTTTTTGTGCAGAGCGAGTTGTTTCTTAGCTTCCCAAAGAGCTGGAAGCAAGATGCTGTGGGGCCCAAGTTGCCCTTTGGAAAGAAGCCTGCACGTTGTGCCTTTCAGCTCTAGGGCAAAGTAGCACACCCAGAGCAGAAGTCCTACTTCAGCCAGATCAGGCCTGCAAAGAAACTGCGTTTCACAGGCCTTTTGGAAGAGATGTTCCCGGTAGGCTGTAAGAGCACTGTGCAGAGCGAGTTGTTTCTTAGCTTCCCAAAGAGGTGGAAGCAAGATGCTGTGGGGCCCAACTCGCCCTTTGGAAAGAAGCCTGCACGTTGTGCCTTTCAGCTCTAGGGCAAAGTAGCACACCCAGAGCAGAAGTCCTACTTCAGCCAGATCAGGCCTGCAAAGAAACTGCGTTTCACAGGCCTTTGGAAGAGATGTTCCCGGTAGGCTGTAAGAGCACTGTGCAGAGCGAGTTGTTTCTTAGCTTCCCAAAGAGCTGGAAGCAAGATGCTGTGGGGCCCAACTCGCCCTTTGGAAAGAAGCCTGCACGTTGTGCCTTTCAGCTCTAGGGCAAAGTAGCACACCCAGAGCAGAAGTCCTACTTCAGCCAGATCAGGCCTGCAAAGAAACTGCGTTTCACAGGCCTTTGGAAGAGATGTTCCCGGTAGGCTGTAAGAGCACTGTGCAGAGCGAGTTGTTTCTTAGCTTCCCAAAGAGCTGGAAGCAAGATGCTGTGGGGCCCAACTCGCCCTTTGGAAAGAAGCCTGCACGTTGTGCCTTTCAGCTCTAGGGCAAAGTAGCACACCCAGAGCAGAAGTCCTACTTCAGCCAGATCAGGCCTGCAAAGAAACTGCGTTTCACAGGCCTTTGGAAGAGATGTTCCCGGTAGGCTGTAAGAGCACTGTGCAGAGCGAGTTGTTTCTTAGCTTCCCAAAGAGCTGGAAGCAAGATGCTGTGGGGCCCAACTCGCCCTTTGGAAGAAGCCTGCACGTTGTGCCTTTCAGCTCTAGGGCA
Organism: Equus caballus; assembly: GCF_041296265.1. Taxonomy (NCBI): domain Eukaryota; kingdom Metazoa; phylum Chordata; class Mammalia; order Perissodactyla; family Equidae; genus Equus; species Equus caballus. The sequence continues at coordinate 1,028 of NW_027222231.1, forward strand.
AAGTAGCACACCCAGAGCAGAAGTCCTACTTCAGCCAGATCAGGCCTGCAAAGAAACTGCGTTTCACAGGCCTTTGGAAGAGATGTTCCCGGTAGGCTGTAAGAGCACTGTGCAGAGCGAGTTGTTTCTTAGCTTCCCAAAGAGCTGGAAGCAAGATGCTGTGGGGCCCAACTCGCCCTTTGGAAAGAAGCCTGCACGTTGTGCCTTTCAGCTCTAGGGCAAAGTAGCACACCCAGAGCAGAAGTCCTACTTCAGCCAGATCAGGCCTGCAAAGAAACTGCGTTTCACAGGCCTTTGGAAGAGATGTTCCCAGTAGGCTGTAAGAGCACTGTGCAGAGCGAGTTGTTTCTTAGCTTCCCAAAGAGCTGGAAGCAAGATGCTGTGGGGCCCAACTCGCCCTTTGGAAAGAAGCCTGCACGTTGTGGCTTTCAGCTCTAGGGCAAAGTAGCACACCCAGAGCAGAAGTCCTACTTCAGCCAGATCAGGCCTGCAAAGAAACTGCGTTTCACAGGCCTTTGGAAGAGATGTTCCCGGTAGGCTGTAAGAGCACTGTGCAGAGCGAGTTGTTTCTTAGCTTCCCAAAGAGCTGGAAGCAAGATGCTGTGGGGCCCAACTCGCCCTTTGGAAAGAAGCCTGCACGTTGTGGCTTTCAGCTCTAGGGCAAAGTAGCACACCCAGAGCAGAAGTCCTACTTCAGCCAGATCAGGCCTGCAAAGAAACTGCGTTTCACAGGCCTTTGGAAGAGATGTTCCCACTAGGCTGTAAGAGCACTGTGCAGAGCGAGTTGTTTCTTCAGCTTCCCAAAGAGCTGGAAGCAAGATGCTGTGGGGCCCAACTCGCCCTTTGGAAAGAAGCCTGCACGTTGTGCCTTTCAGCTCTAGGGCAAAGTAGCACACCCAGAGCAGAAGTCCTACTTCAGCCAGATCAGGCCTGCAAAGAAACTGCGTTTCACAGGCCTTTGGAAGAGATGTTCCCCGGTAGGCTGTAAGAGCACTGTGCAGAGCGAGTTGTTTCTTAGCTTCCCAAAGAGCTGGAAGCAAGATGCTGTGGGGCCCAACTCGCCCTTTGGAAAGAAGCCTGCACGTTGTGGCTTTCAGCTCTAGGGCAAAGTAGCACACCCAGAGCAGAAGTCCTACTTCAGCCAGATCAGGCCTGCAAAGAAACTGCGTTTCACAGGCCTTTGGAAGAGATGTTCCCGGTAGGCTGTAAGAGCACTGTGCAGAGCGAGTTGTTTCTTAGCTTCCCAAAGAGCTGGAAGCAAGATGCTGTGGGGCCCAACTCGCCCTTTGGAAAGAAGCCTGCACGTTGTGCTTTCAGCTCTAGGGCAAAGTAGCACACCCAGAGCAGAAGTCCTACTTCAGCCAGATCAGGCCTGCAAAGAAACTGCGTTTCACAGGCCTTTGGAAGAGATGTTCCCGGTAGGCTGTAAGAGCACTGTGCAGAGCGAGTGGTTTCTTAGCTTCCCAAAGAGCTGGAAGCAAGATGCTGTGGGGCCCAACTCGCCCTTTGGAAAGAAGCCTGCACGTTGTGCCTTTCAGCTCTAGGGCAAAGTAGCACACCCAGAGCAGAAGTCCTACTTCAGCCAGATCAGGCCTGCAAAGAAACTGCGTTTCACAGGCCTTTGGAAGAGATGTTCCCGGTAGGCTGTAAGAGCCCTGTGCAGAGCGTGTGGTTTCTTAGCTTCCCAAAGAGCTGGAAGCAAGATGCTGTGGGGCCCAACTCGCCCTTTGGAAAGAAGCCTGCACGTTGTGCCTTTCAGCTCTAGGGCAAAGTAGCACACCCAGAGCAGAAGTCCTACTTCAGCCAGATCAGGCCTGCAAAGAAACTGCGTTTCACAGGCCTTTGGAAGAGATGTTCCCGGTAGGCTGTAAGAGCACTGTGCAGAGCGAGTTGGTTTCTTAGCTTCCCAAAGAGCTGGAAGCAAGATGCTGTGGGGCCCAACTCGCCCTTTGGAAAGAAGCCTGCACGTTTTGCCTTTCAGCTCTAGGGCAAAGTAGCACACCCAGAGCAGAAGTCCTACTTCAGCCAGATCAGGCCTGCAAAGAAACTGCGTTTCACAGGCCTTTGGAAGAGATGTTCCCGGTAGGCTGTAAGAGCACTGTGCAGAGCGAGTGGTTTCTTAGCTTCCCAAAGAGCTGGAAGCAAGATGCTGTGGGGCCCAACTCGCCCTTTGGAAAGAAGCCTGCACGTTGTGGCTTTCAGCTCTAGGGCAAAGTAGCACACCCAGAGCAGAAGTCCTACTTCAGCCAGATCAGGCCTGCAAAGAAACTGCGTTTCACAGGCCTTTGGAAGAGATGTTCCCGGTAGGCTGTAAGAGCACTGTGCAGAGCGAGTTGGTTCTCAGCTTCCCAAAGAGCTGGAAGCAAGATGCTGTGGGGCCCAACTCGCCCTTTGGAAAGAAGCCTGCACGTTGTGGCTTTCAGCTCTAGGGCAAAGTAGCACACCCAGAGCAGAAGTCCTACTTCAGCCAGATCAGGCCTGCAAAGAAACTGCGTTTCACAGGCCTTTGGAAGAGATGTTCCCGGTAGGCTGTAAGAGCACTGTGCAGAGCGAGTGGTTTCTTAGCTTCCCAAAGAGCTGGAAGCAAGATGCTGTGGGGCCCAACTCGCCCTTTGGAAAGAAGCCTGCACGTTTTGCCTTTCAGCTCTAGGGCAAAGTAGCACACCCAGAGCAGAAGTCCTACTTCAGCCAGATCAGGCCTGCAAAGAAACTGCGTTTCACAGGCCTTTGGAAGAGATGTTCCCGGTAGGCTGTAAGAGCACTGTGCAGAGCGAGTGGTTTCTTAGCTTCCCAAAGAGCTGGAAGCAAGATGCTGTGGGGCCCAACTCGCCCTTTGGAAAGAAGCCTGCACGTTGTGCCTTTCAGCTCTAGGGCAAAGTAGCACACCCAGAGCAGAAGTCCTACTTCAGCCAGATCAGGCCTGCAAAGAAACTGCGTTTCACAGGCCTTTGGAAGAGATGTTCCCGGTAGGCTGTAAGAGCACTGTGCAGAGCGAGTTGTTTCTTCAGCTTCCCAAAGAGCTGGAAGCAAGATGCTGTGGGGCCCAACTCGCCCTTTGGAAAGAAGCCTGCACGTTGTGCCTTTCAGCTCTAGGGCAAAGTAGCACACCCAGAGCAGAAGTCCTACTTCAGCCAGATCAGGCCTGCAAAGAAACTGCGTTTCACAGGCCTTTGGAAGAGATGTTCCCGGTAGGCTGTAAGAGCACTGTGCAGAGCGAGTGGTTTCTTAGCTTCCCAAAGAGCTGGAAGCAAGATGCTGTGGGGCCCAACTCGCCCTTTGGAAAGAAGCCTGCACGTTGTGCCTTTCAGCTCTAGGGCAAAGTAGCACACCCAGAGCAGAAGTCCTACTTCAGCCAGATCAGGCCTGCAAAGAAACTGCGTTTCACAGGCCTTTGGAAGAGATGTTCCCGGTAGGCTGTAAGAGCACTGTGCAGAGCGAGTTGTTTCTTAGCTTCCCAAAGAGCTGGAAGCAAGATGCTGTGGGGCCCAACTCGCCCTTTGGAAAGGAAGCCTGCACGTTGTGCCTTTCAGCTCTAGGGCAAAGTAGCACACCCAGAGCAGAAGTCCTACTTCAGCCAGATCAGGCCTGCAAAGAAACTGCGTTTCACAGGCCTTTGGAAGAGATGTTCCCGGTAGGCTGTAAGAGCACTGTGCAGAGCGAGTTGTTTCTTAGCTTCCCAAAGAGCTGGAAGCAAGATGCTGTGGGGCCCAACTCGCCCTTTGGAAAGAAGCCTGCACGTTGTGCCTTTCAGCTCTAGGGCAAAGTAGCACACCCAGAGCAGAAGTCCTACTTCAGCCAGATCAGGCCTGCAAAGAAACTGCGTTTCACAGGCCTTTGGAAGAGATGTTCCCGGTAGGCTGTAAGAGCACTGTGCAGAGCGAGTTGTTTCTTAGCTTCCCAAAGAGCTGGAAGCAAGATGCTGTGGGGCCCAACTCGCCCTTTGGAAAGAAGCCTGCACGTTGTGCCTTTCAGCTCTAGGGCAAAGTAGCACACCCAGAGCAGAAGTCCTACTTCAGCCAGATCAGGCCTGCAAAGAAACTGCGTTTCACAGGCCTTTGGAAGAGATGTTCCCGGTAGGCTGTAAGAGCACTGTGCAGAGCGAGTTGTTTCTTAGCTTCCCAAAGAGCTGGAAGCAAGATGCTGTGGGGCCCAACTCGCCCTTTGGAAAGAAGCCTGCACGTTGTGCCTTTCAGCTCTAGGGCAAAGTAGCACACCCAGAGCAGAAGTCCTACTTCAGCCAGATCAGGCCTGCAAAGAAACTGCGTTTCACAGGCCTTTGGAAGAGATGTTCCCGGTAGGCTGTAAGAGCACTGTGCAGAGCGAGTTGTTTCTTAGCTTCCCAAAGAGCTGGAAGCAAGATGCTGTGGGGCCCAACTCGCCCTTTGGAAAGAAGCCTGCACGTTGTGCCTTTCAGCTCTAGGGCAAAGTAGCACACCCAGAGCAGAAGTCCTACTTCAGCCAGATCAGGCCTGCAAAGAAACTGCGTTTCACAGGCCTTTGGAAGAGATGTTCCCGGTAGGCTGTAAGAGCACTGTGCAGAGCGAGTTGTTTCTTAGCTTCCCAAAGAGCTGGAAGCAAGATGCTGTGGGGCCCAACTCGCCCTTTGGAAAGAAGCCTGCACGTTGTGCCTTTCAGCTCTAGGGCAAAGTAGCACACCCAGAGCAGAAGTCCTACTTCAGCCAGATCAGGCCTGCAAAGAAACTGCGTTTCACAGGCCTTTGGAAGAGATGTTCCCGGTAGGCTGTAAGAGCACTGTGCAGAGCGAGTTGTTTCTTAGCTTCCCAAAGAGCTGGAAGCAAGATGCTGTGGGGCCCAACTCGCCCTTTGGAAAGAAGCCTGCACGTTGTGCCTTTCAGCTCTAGGGCAAAGTAGCACACCCAGAGCAGAAGTCCTACTTCAGCCAGATCAGGCCTGCAAAGAAACTGCGTTTCACAGGCCTTTGGAAGAGATGTTCCCGGTAGGCTGTAAGAGCACTGTGCAGAGCGAGTTGTTTCTTAGCTTCCCAAAGAGCTGGAAGCAAGATGCTGTGGGGCCCAACTCGCCCTTTGGAAAGAAGCCTGCACGTTGTGCCTTTCAGCTCTAGGGCAAAGTAGCACACCCAGAGCAGAAGTCCTACTTCAGCCAGATCAGGCCTGCAAAGAAACTGCGTTTCACAGGCCTTTGGAAGAGATGTTCCCGGTAGGCTGTAAGAGCACTGTGCAGAGCGAGTTGTTTCTTAGCTTCCCAAAGAGCTGGAAGCAAGATGCTGTGGGGCCCAACTCGCCCTTTGGAAAGAAGCCTGCACGTTGTGCCTTTCAGCTCTAGGGCAAAGTAGCACACCCAGAGCAGAAGTCCTACTTCAGCCAGATCAGGCCTGCAAAGAAACTGCGTTTCACAGGCCTTTGGAAGAGATGTTCCCGGTAGGCTGTAAGAGCACTGTGCAGAGCGAGTTGTTTCTTAGCTTCCCAAAGAGCTGGAAGCAAGATGCTGTGGGGCCCAACTCGCCCTTTGGAAAGAAGCCTGCACGTTGTGCCTTTCAGCTCTAGGGCAAAGTAGCACACCCAGAGCAGAAGTCCTACTTCAGCCAGATCAGGCCTGCAAAGAAACTGCGTTTCACAGGCCTTTGGAAGAGATGTTCCCGGTAGGCTGTAAGAGCACTGTGCAGAGCGAGTTGTTTCTTAGCTTCCCAAAGAGCTGGAAGCAAGATGCTGTGGGGCCCAACTCGCCCTTTGGAAAGAAGCCTGCACGTTGTGCCTTTCAGCTCTAGGGCAAAGTAGCACACCCAGAGCAGAAGTCCTACTTCAGCCAGATCAGGCCTGCAAAGAAACTGCGTTTCACAGGCCTTTGGAAGAGATGTTCCCGGTAGGCTGTAAGAGCACTGTGCAGAGCGAGTTGTTTCTTAGCTTCCCAAAGAGCTGGAAGCAAGATGCTGTGGGGCCCAACTCGCCCTTTGGAAAGAAGCCTGCACGTTGTGCCTTTCAGCTCTAGGGCAAAGTAGCACACCCAGAGCAGAAGTCCTACTTCAGCCAGATCAGGCCTGCAAAGAAACTGCGTTTCACAGGCCTTTGGAAGAGATGTTCCCGGTAGGCTGTAAGAGCACTGTGCAGAGCGAGTTGTTTCTTAGCTTCCCAAAGAGCTGGAAGCAAGATGCTGTGGGGCCCAACTCGCCCTTTGGAAAGAAGCCTGCACGTTGTGCCTTTCAGCTCTAGGGCAAAGTAGCACACCCAGAGCAGAAGTCCTACTTCAGCCAGATCAGGCCTGCAAAGAAACTGCGTTTCACAGGCCTTTGGAAGAGATGTTCCCGGTAGGCTGTAAGAGCACTGTGCAGAGCGAGTTGTTTCTTAGCTTCCCAAAGAGCTGGAAGCAAGATGCTGTGGGGCCCAACTCGCCCTTTGGAAAGAAGCCTGCACGTTGTGCCTTTCAGCTCTAGGGCAAAGTAGCACACCCAGAGCAGAAGTCCTACTTCAGCCAGATCAGGCCTGCAAAGAAACTGCGTTTCACAGGCCTTTGGAAGAGATGTTCCCGGTAGGCTGTAAGAGCACTGTGCAGAGCGAGTTGTTTCTTAGCTTCCCAAAGAGCTGGAAGCAAGATGCTGTGGGGCCCAACTCGCCCTTTGGAAAGAAGCCTGCACGTTGTGCCTTTCAGCTCTAGGGCAAAGTAGCACACCCAGAGCAGAAGTCCTACTTCAGCCAGATCAGGCCTGCAAAGAAACTGCGTTTCACAGGCCTTTGGAAGAGATTGTTCCCCCCCGTAGGCTGTAAGAGCACTGTGCAGAGCGAGTTGTTTCTTAGCTTCCCAAAGAGCTGGAAGCAAGATGCTGTGGGGCCCAACTCGCCCTTTGGAAAGAAGCCTGCACGTTGTGCCTTTCAGCTCTAGGGCAAAGTAGCACACCCAGAGCAGAAGTCCTACTTCAGCCAGATCAGGCCTGCAAAGAAACTGCGTTTCACAGGCCTTTGGAAGAGATGTTCCCGGTAGGCTGTAAGAGCACTGTGCAGAGCGAGTTGTTTCTTAGCTTCCCAAAGAGCTGGAAGCAAGATGCTGTGGGGCCCAACTCGCCCTTTGGAAAGAAGCCTGCACGTTGTGCCTTTCAGCTCTAGGGCAAAGTAGCACACCCAGAGCAGAAGTCCTACTTCAGCCAGATCAGGCCTGCAAAGAAACTGCGTTTCACAGGCCTTTGGAAGAGATGTTCCCGGTAGGCTGTAAGAGCACTGTGCAGAGCGAGTTGTTTCTTAGCTTCCCAAAGAGCTGGAAGCAAGATGCTGTGGGGCCCAACTCGCCCTTTGGAAAGAAGCCTGCACGTTGTGCCTTTCAGCTCTAGGGCAAAGTAGCACACCCAGAGCAGAAGTCCTACTTCAGCCAGATCAGGCCTGCAAAGAAACTGCGTTTCACAGGCCTTTGGAAGAGATGTTCCCAGTAGGCTGTAAGAGCACTGTGCAGAGCGAGTTGTTTCTTAGCTTCCCAAAGAGCTGGAAGCAAGATGCTGTGGGGCCCAACTCGCCCTTTGGAAAGAAGCCTGCACGTTGTGGCCTTTCAGCTCTAGGGCAAAGTAGCACACCCAGAGCAGAAGTCCTACTTCAGCCAGATCAGGCCTGCAAAGAAACTGCGTTTCACAGGCCTTTGGAAGAGATGTTCCCGGTAGGCTGTAAGAGCACTGTGCAGAGCGAGTTGTTTCTTAGCTTCCCAAAGAGCTGGAAGCAAGATGCTGTGGGGCCCAACTCGCCCTTTGGAAAGAAGCCTGCACGTTGTGGCTTTCAGCTCTAGGGCAAAGTAGCACACCCAGAGCAGAAGTCCTACTTCAGCCAGATCAGGCCTGCAAAGAAACTGCGTTTCACAGGCCTTTGGAAGAGATGTTCCCACGGTAGGCTGTAAGAGCACTGTGCAGAGCGAGTTGGTTTCTCTAGCTTCCCAAAGAGCTGGAAGCAAGATGCTGTGGGGCCCAACTCGCCCTTTGGAAAGAAGCCTGCACGTTGTGCCTTTCAGCTCTAGGGCAAAGTAGCACACCCAGAGCAGAAGTCCTACTTCAGCCAGATCAGGCCTGCAAAGAAACTGCGTTTCACAGGCCTTTGGAAGAGATGTTCCCGGTAGGCTGTAAGAGCACTGTGCAGAGCGAGTTGTTTCTTAGCTTCCCAAAGAGCTGGAAGCAAGATGCTGTGGGGCCCAACTCGCCCTTTGGAAAGAAGCCTGCACGTTGTGCCTTTCAGCTCTAGGGCAAAGTAGCACACCCAGAGCAGAAGTCCTACTTCAGCAGATCAGGCCTGCAAAGAAACTGCGTTTCACAGGCCTTTGGAAGAGATGTTCCCGGTAGGCTGTAAGAGCACTGTGCAGAGCGAGTTGGTTTCTTAGCTTCCCAAAGAGCTGGAAGCAAGATGCTGTGGGGCCCAACTCGCCCTTTGGAAAGAAGCCTGCACGTTGTGCCTTTCAGCTCTAGGGCAAAGTAGCACACCCAGAGCAGAAGTCCTACTTCAGCCAGATCAGGCCTGCAAAGAAACTGCGTTTCACAGGCCTTTGGAAGAGATGTTCCCGGTAGGCTGTAAGAGCACTGTGCAGAGCGAGTTGTTTCTTAGCTTCCCAAAGAGCTGGAAGCAAGATGCTGTGGGGCCCAACTCGCCCTTTGGAAAGAAGCCTGCACGTTGTGGCTTTCAGCTCTAGGGCAAAGTAGCACACCCAGAGCAGAAGTCCTACTTCAGCCAGATCAGGCCTGCAAAGAAACTGCGTTTCACAGGCCTTTGGAAGAGATGTTCCCGGTAGGCTGTAAGAGCACTGTGCAGAGCGAGTTGGTTTCTCAGCTTCCCAAAGAGCTGGAAGCAAGATGCTGTGGGGCCCAACTCGCCCTTTGGAAAGAAGCCTGCACGTTGTGCCTTTCAGCTCTAGGGCAAAGTAGCACACCCAGAGCAGAAGTCCTACTTCAGCCAGATCAGGCCTGCAAAGAAACTGCGTTTCACAGGCCTTTGGAAGAGATGTTCCCGGTAGGCTGTAAGAGCACTGTGCAGAGCGAGTTGTTTCTTAGCTTCCCAAAGAGCTGGAAGCAAGATGCTGTGGGGCCCAACTCGCCCTTTGGAAAGAAGCCTGCACGTTGTGCCTTTCAGCTCTAGGGCAAAGTAGCACACCCAGAGCAGAAGTCCTACTTCAGCCAGATCAGGCCTGCAAAGAAACTGCGTTTCACAGGCCTTTGGAAGAGATGTTCCCGGTAGGCTGTAAGAGCACTGTGCAGAGCGAGTTGTTTCTTAGCTTCCCAAAGAGCTGGAAGCAAGATGCTGTGGGGCCCAACTCGCCCTTTGGAAAGAAGCCTGCACGTTGTGCCTTTCAGCTCTAGGGCAAAGTAGCACACCCAGAGCAGAAGTCCTACTTCAGCCAGATCAGGCCTGCAAAGAAACTGCGTTTCACAGGCCTTTGGAAGAGATGTTCCCGGTAGGCTGTAAGAGCACTGTGCAGAGCGAGTTGTTTCTTAGCTTCCCAAAGAGCTGGAAGCAAGATGCTGTGGGGCCCAACTCGCCCTTTGGAAAGAAGCCTGCACGTTGTGCCTTTCAGCTCTAGGGCAAAGTAGCACACCCAGAGCAGAAGTCCTACTTCAGCCAGATCAGGCCTGCAAAGAAACTGCGTTTCACAGGCCTTTGGAAGAGATGTTCCCGGTAGGCTGTAAGAGCACTGTGCAGAGCGAGTTGGTTTCTTAGCTTCCCAAAGAGCTGGAAGCAAGATGCTGTGGGGCCCAACTCGCCCTTTGGAAAGAAGCCTGCACGTTGTGCCTTTCAGCTCTAGGGCAAAGTAGCACACCCAGAGCAGAAGTCCTACTTCAGCCAGATCAGGCCTGCAAAGAAACTGCGTTTCACAGGCCTTTGGAAGAGATGTTCCCGGTAGGCTGTAAGAGCACTGTGCAGAGCGAGTTGTTTCTTAGCTTCCCAAAGAGCTGGAAGCAAGATGCTGTGGGGCCCAACTCGCCCTTTGGAAAGAAGCCTGCACGTTGTGCCTTTCAGCTCTAGGGCAAAGTAGCACACCCAGAGCAGAAGTCCTACTTCAGCCAGATCAGGCCTGCAAAGAAACTGCGTTTCACAGGCCTTTGGAAGAGATGTTCCCGGTAGGCTGTAAGAGCACTGTGCAGAGCGAGTTGTTTCTTAGCTTCCCAAAGAGCTGGAAGCAAGATGCTGTGGGGCCCAACTCGCCCTTTGGAAAGAAGCCTGCACGTTGTGGCTTTCAGCTCTAGGGCAAAGTAGCACACCCAGAGCAGAAGTCCTACTTCAGCCAGATCAGGCCTGCAAAGAAACTGCGTTTCACAGGCCTTTGGAAGAGATGTTCCCGGTAGGCTGTAAGAGCACTGTGCAGAGCGAGTGGTTTCTTAGCTTCCCAAAGAGCTGGAAGCAAGATGCTGTGGGGCCCCAACTCGCCCTTTGGAAAGAAGCCTGCACGTTGTGGCTTTCAGCTCTAGGGCAAAGTAGCACACCCAGAGCAGAAGTCCTACTTCAGCCAGATCAGGCCTGCAAAGAAACTGCGTTTCACAGGCCTTTGGAAGAGATGTTCCCGGTAGGCTGTAAGAGCACTGTGCAGAGCGAGTTGTTTCTCAGCTTCCCAAAGAGCTGGAAGCAAGATGCTGTGGGGCCCAACTCGCCCTTTGGAAAGAAGCCTGCACGTTGGTGCCTTTCAGCTCTAGGGCAAAGTAGCACACCCAGAGCAGAAGTCCTACTTCAGCCAGATCAGGCCTGCAAAGAAACTGCGTTTCACAGGCCTTTGGAAGAGATGTTCCCGGTAGGCTGTAAGAGCACTGTGCAGAGCGAGTTGGTTCTTAGCTTCCCAAAGAGCTGGAAGCAAGATGCTGTGGGGCCCAACTCGCCCTTTGGAAAGAAGCCTGCACGTTGTGCCTTTCAGCTCTAGGGCAAAGTAGCACACCCAGAGCAGAAGTCCTACTTCAGCCAGATCAGGCCTGCAAAGAAACTGCGTTTCACAGGCCTTTGGAAGAGATGTTCCCGGTAGGCTGTAAGAGCACTGTGCAGAGCGAGTGGTTTCTTAGCTTCCCAAAGAGCTGGAAGCAAGATGCTGTGGGGCCCAACTCGCCCTTTGGAAAGAAGCCTGCACGTTGTGCCTTTCAGCTCTAGGGCAAAGTAGCACACCCAGAGCAGAAGTCCTACTTCAGCCAGATCAGGCCTGCAAAGAAACTGCGTTTCACAGGCCTTTGGAAGAGATGTTCCCGGTAGGCTGTAAGAGCACTGTGCAGAGCGAGTGGTTTCTTAGCTTCCCAAAGAGCTGGAAGCAAGATGCTGTGGGGCCCAACTCGCCCTTTGGAAAGAAGCCTGCACGTTGTGCCTTTCAGCTCTAGGGCAAAGTAGCACACCCAGAGCAGAAGTCCTACTTCAGCCAGATCAGGCCTGCAAAGAAACTGCGTTTCACAGGCCTTTGGAAGAGATGTTCCCGGTAGGCTGTAAGAGCACTGTGCAGAGCGAGTGGTTTCTTAGCTTCCCAAAGAGCTGGAAGCAAGATGCTGTGGGGCCCAACTCGCCCTTTGGAAAGAAGCCTGCACGTTGTGCCTTTCAGCTCTAGGGCAAAGTAGCACACCCAGAGCAGAAGTCCTACTTCAGCCAGATCAGGCCTGCAAAGAAACTGCGTTTCACAGGCCTTTGGAAGAGATGTTCCCGGTAGGCTGTAAGAGCACTGTGCAGAGCGAGTTGGTTTCTTAGCTTCCCAAAGAGCTGGAAGCAAGATGCTGTGGGGCCCAACTCGCCCTTTGGAAAGAAGCCTGCACGTTGTGCCTTTCAGCTCTAGGGCAAAGTAGCACACCCAGAGCAGAAGTCCTACTTCAGCCAGATCAGGCCTGCAAAGAAACTGCGTTTCACAGGCCTTTGGAAGAGATGTTCCCGGTAGGCTGTAAGAGCACTGTGCAGAGCGAGTTGTTTCTTAGCTTCCCAAAGAGCTGGAAGCAAGATGCTGTGGGGCCCAACTCGCCCTTTGGAAAGAAGCCTGCACGTTGTGCCTTTCAGCTCTAGGGCAAAGTAGCACACCCAGAGCAGAAGTCCTACTTCAGCCAGATCAGGCCTGCAAAGAAACTGCGTTTCACAGGCCTTTGGAAGAGATGTTCCCGGTAGGCTGTAAGAGCACTGTGCAGAGCGAGTGGTTTCTTAGCTTCCCAAAGAGCTGGAAGCAAGATGCTGTGGGGCCCAACTCGCCCTTTGGAAAGAAGCCTGCACGTTGTGCCTTTCAGCTCTAGGGCAAAGTAGCACACCCAGAGCAGAAGTCCTACTTCAGCCAGATCAGGCCTGCAAAGAAACTGCGTTTCACAGGCCTTTGGAAGAGATGTTCCCGGTAGGCTGTAAGAGCACTGTGCAGAGCGAGTTGTTTCTTAGCTTCCCAAAGAGCTGGAAGCAAGATGCTGTGGGGGCCCAACTCGCCCTTTGGAAAGAAGCCTGCACGTTGTGCTTTCAGCTCTAGGGCAAAGTAGCACACCCAGAGCAGAAGTCCTACTTCAGCCAGATCAGGCCTGCAAAGAAACTGCGTTTCACAGGCCTTTGGAAGAGATGTTCCCGGTAGGCTGTAAGAGCACTGTGCAGAGCGAGTTGGTTTCTTAGCTTCCCAAAGAGCTGGAAGCAAGATGCTGTGGGGCCCAACTCGCCCTTTGGAAAGAAGCCTGCACGTTGTGCCTTTCAGCTCTAGGGCAAAGTAGCACACCCAGAGCAGAAGTCCTACTTCAGCCAGATCAGGCCTGCAAAGAAACTGCGTTTCACAGGCCTTTGGAAGAGATGTTCCCGGTAGGCTGTAAGAGCACTGTGCAGAGCGAGTTGTTTCTTAGCTTCCCAAAGAGCTGGAAGCAAGATGCTGTGGGGCCCAACTCGCCCTTTGGAAAGAAGCCTGCACGTTGTGGCCTTTCAGCTCTAGGGCAAAGTAGCACACCCAGAGCAGAAGTCCTACTTCAGCCAGATCAGGCCTGCAAAGAAACTGCGTTTCACAGGCCTTTGGAAGAGATGTTCCCGGTAGGCTGTAAGAGCACTGTGCAGAGCGAGTTGTTTCTTAGCTTCCCAAAGAGCTGGAAGCAAGATGCTGTGGGGCCCAACTCGCCCTTTGGAAAGAAGCCTGCACGTTGTGCCTTTCAGCTCTAGGGCAAAGTAGCACACCCAGAGCAGAAGTCCTACTTCAGCCAGATCAGGCCTGCAAAGAAACTGCGTTTCACAGGCCTTTGGAAGAGATGTTCCCGGTAGGCTGTAAGAGCACTGTGCAGAGCGAGTTGTTTCTTAGCTTCCCAAAGAGCTGGAAGCAAGATGCTGTGGGGCCCAACTCGCCCTTTGGAAAGAAGCCTGCACGTTGTGCCTTTCAGCTCTAGGGCAAAGTAGCACACCCAGAGCAGAAGTCCTACTTCAGCCAGATCAGGCCTGCAAAGAAACTGCGTTTCACAGGCCTTTGGAAGAGATGTTCCCGGTAGGCTGTAAGAGCACTGTGCAGAGCGAGTTGTTTCTTAGCTTCCCAAAGAGCTGGAAGCAAGATGCTGTGGGGCCCAACTCGCCCTTTGGAAAGAAGCCTGCACGTTGTGCCTTTCAGCTCTAGGGCAAAGTAGCACACCCAGAGCAGAAGTCCTACTTCAGCCAGATCAGGCCTGCAAAGAAACTGCGTTTCACAGGCCTTTGGAAGAGATGTTCCCGGTAGGCTGTAAGAGCACTGTGCAGAGCGAGTGGTTTCTTAGCTTCCCAAAGAGCTGGAAGCAAGATGCTGTGGGGCCCAACTCGCCCTTTGGAAAGAAGCCTGCACGTTGTGCCTTTCAGCTCTAGGGCAAAGTAGCACACCCAGAGCAGAAGTCCTACTTCAGCCAGATCAGGCCTGCAAAGAAACTGCGTTTCACAGGCCTTTGGAAGAGATGTTCCCGGTAGGCTGTAAGAGCACTGTGCAGAGCGAGTTGTTTCTTAGCTTCCCAAAGAGCTGGAAGCAAGATGCTGTGGGGCCCAACTCGCCCTTTGGAAAGAAGCCTGCACGTTGTGCCTTTCAGCTCTAGGGCAAAGTAGCACACCCAGAGCAGAAGTCCTACTTCAGCCAGATCAGGCCTGCAAAGAAACTGCGTTTCACAGGCCTTTGGAAGAGATGTTCCCGGTAGGCTGTAAGAGCACTGTGCAGAGCGAGTTGTTTCTTAGCTTCCCAAAGAGCTGGAAGCAAGATGCTGTGGGGCCCAACTCGCCCTTTGGAAAGAAGCCTGCACGTTGTGCCTTTCAGCTCTAGGGCAAAGTAGCACACCCAGAGCAGAAGTCCTACTTCAGCCAGATCAGGCCTGCAAAGAAACTGCGTTTCACAGGCCTTTGGAAGAGATGTTCCCGGTAGGCTGTAAGAGCACTGTGCAGAGCGAGTTGTTTCTTAGCTTCCCAAAGAGCTGGAAGCAAGATGCTGTGGGGCCCAACTCGCCCTTTGGAAAGAAGCCTGCACGTTGTGCCTTTCAGCTCTAGGGCAAAGTAGCACACCCAGAGCAGAAGTCCTACTTCAGCCAGATCAGGCCTGCAAAGAAACTGCGTTTCACAGGCCTTTGGAAGAGATGTTCCCGGTAGGCTGTAAGAGCACTGTGCAGAGCGAGTTGTTTCTTAGCTTCCCAAAGAGCTGGAAGCAAGATGCTGTGGGGCCCAACTCGCCCTTTGGAAAGAAGCCTGCACGTTGTGCCTTTCAGCTCTAGGGCAAAGTAGCACACCCAGAGCAGAAGTCCTACTTCAGCCAGATCAGGCCTGCAAAGAAACTGCGTTTCACAGGCCTTTGGAAGAGATGTTCCCGGTAGGCTGTAAGAGCACTGTGCAGAGCGAGTGGTTTCTTAGCTTCCCAAAGAGCTGGAAGCAAGATGCTGTGGGGCCCAACTCGCCCTTTGGAAAGAAGCCTGCACGTTGTGCCTTTCAGCTCTAGGGCAAAGTAGCACACCCAGAGCAGAAGTCCTACTTCAGCCAGATCAGGCCTGCAAAGAAACTGCGTTTCACAGGCCTTTGGAAGAGATGTTCCCGGTAGGCTGTAAGAGCACTGTGCAGAGCGAGTTGTTTCTTAGCTTCCCAAAGAGCTGGAAGCAAGATGCTGTGGGGCCCAACTCGCCCTTTGGAAAGAAGCCTGCACGTTGTGCCTTTCAGCTCTAGGGCAAAGTAGCACACCCAGAGCAGAAGTCCTACTTCAGCCAGATCAGGCCTGCAAAGAAACTGCGTTTCACAGGCCTTTGGAAGAGATGTTCCCGGTAGGCTGTAAGAGCACTGTGCAGAGCGAGTTGGTTTCTCAGCTTCCCAAAGAGCTGGAAGCAAGATGCTGTGGGGCCCAACTCGCCCTTTGGAAAGAAGCCTGCACGTTGTGCCTTTCAGCTCTAGGGCAAAGTAGCACACCCAGAGCAGAAGTCCTACTTCAGCCAGATCAGGCCTGCAAAGAAACTGCGTTTCACAGGCCTTTGGAAGAGATGTTCCCGGTAGGCTGTAAGAGCACTGTGCAGAGCGAGTGGTTTCTTAGCTTCCCAAAGAGCTGGAAGCAAGATGCTGTGGGGCCCAACTCGCCCTTTGGAAAGAAGCCTGCACGTTGTGCCTTTCAGCTCTAGGGCAAAGTAGCACACCCAGAGCAGAAGTCCTACTTCAGCCAGATCAGGCCTGCAAAGAAACTGCGTTTCACAGGCCTTTGGAAGAGATGTTCCCGGTAGGCTGTAAGAGCACTGTGCAGAGCGAGTTGTTTCTTAGCTTCCCAAAGAGCTGGAAGCAAGATGCTGTGGGGCCCAACTCGCCCTTTGGAAAGAAGCCTGCACGTTGTGCCTTTCAGCTCTAGGGCAAAGTAGCACACCCAGAGCAGAAGTCCTACTTCAGCCAGATCAGGCCTGCAAAGAAACTGCGTTTCACAGGCCTTTGGAAGAGATGTTCCCGGTAGGCTGTAAGAGCACTGTGCAGAGCGAGTTGTTTCTTAGCTTCCCAAAGAGCTGGAAGCAAGATGCTGTGGGGCCCAACTCGCCCTTTGAAAGAAGCCTGCACGTTGTGCCTTTCAGCTCTAGGGCAAAGTAGCACACCCAGAGCAGAAGTCCTACTTCAGCCAGATCAGGCCTGCAAAGAAACTGCGTTTCACAGGCCTTTGGAAGAGATGTTCCCGGTAGGCTGTAAGAGCACTGTGCAGAGCGAGTTGTTTCTTAGCTTCCCAAAGAGCTGGAAGCAAGATGCTGTGGGGCCCAACTCGCCCTTTGGAAAGAAGCCTGCACGTTGTGCCTTTCAGCTCTAGGGCAAAGTAGCACACCCCAGAGCAGAAGTCCTACTTCAGCCAGATCAGGCCTGCAAAGAAACTGCGTTTCACAGGCCTTTGGAAGAGATGTTCCCGGTAGGCTGTAAGAGCACTGTGCAGAGCGAGTTGTTTCTTAGCTTCCCAAAGAGCTGGAAGCAAGATGCTGTGGGGCCCAACTCGCCCTTTGGAAAGAAGCCTGCACGTTGTGCCTTTCAGCTCTAGGGCAAAGTAGCACACCCAGAGCAGAAGTCCTACTTCAGCCAGATCAGGCCTGCAAAGAAACTGCGTTTCACAGGCCTTTGGAAGAGATGTTCCCGGTAGGCTGTAAGAGCACTGTGCAGAGCGAGTTGTTTCTTAGCTTCCCAAAGAGCTGGAAGCAAGATGCTGTGGGGCCCAACTCGCCCTTTGGAAAGAAGCCTGCACGTTGTGCCTTTCAGCTCTAGGGCAAAGTAGCACATCGCCAGATCAGGCCTGCAAAGAAACTGCGTTTCACAGGCCTTTGGAAGAGATGTTCCCGGTGCTGTAAGAGCCGTGAGAGCGAGTGGTCTTAGCTTCCCAAAGAGCTGGAAGCAAGATGTGTGGGCCCAACTCGCCTTTGGGAAGCTGCACGTTTGCCTTTCAGCCTCTAGGGACAAAGTAGCACACCCAGAGCACAGCCATCAGCTGCAAAGAAACTGCGTTTCACAGGCCTTGGGAAGAGATGTTTGGACTGTGCAGAGCGAGTGGTTCTTAGCTTCCCAAAGAGCTGGAAGCAAGATGCTGTGGGGCCCAACTCGCCCTTTGGAAAGAAGCCTGCACGTTGTGCCTTTCAGCTCTAGGGCAAAGTAGCAC
>NW_027222232.1:0-25006 GCF_041296265.1 Equus caballus
GCCCTGAGACTGGGGCCGCCGCGTAGGGACTGTAGGGTGGGGAAGACAAAACTTTTCCATTGAGGCTGGCGCTTTCTCTAGGTTTTTGGAGACTAAGCGTGGTGATTCAGAACGTGGCCTCTGGAGCCAGACTCTGTCAAATGGGTCCTGGCTCTGCCACCTACGGGCTGTGTGAACTTGGGCAAGTTACTGTGCCATTCTGTGTGTCAGTTTCCTGATCTGTAAAACGGGGATGGTTATCATACACACTCCATAGGTGAGTGTAAAGGTGAGAGGATATTTCATATCCGTAGAGTACTTAGAGCAGTGTCTGGCCTTTAGTAGGCATTAGTAGTGGTTGATTAAAGAAATGGGTAAATGCATACCTAAGTATGAAAGGCTTGGAGGGCTGTCCTGGTGAAACGTGTGAACTTGAATGGATTACACCCAACTTTGTTTTGTTTCCTTTGCAGCTTGCAGTTGCTACTGACCGCATCTGCAGCACTGTGGAATTAGAAATAATCTCCCTCGACGAGGCTGCTCTTAGTAAAACCACCTAATGCTGTCCAAATTATCCCAGGGAAATAAAAGCCAGTAGTATAGTAGGGTTAGGCTTATTTAATATGTATTCTTTATATTGGTTTGTTTAGTGTTTGTTGGTAACCTTTTTTTTTTTTTTTTTGTCAAAGCTGCTCGGTTAAAAAAAGCAGATTAGCTATGAAAGGGTTCAGACCCAGGGAAAAGTAGAGAGTCGTGTAAGCAGAGCACGCCTTTCCTTGACTCTCTGTCGAGAGCTTTTGTGATTCCAGCTGCTCTCTGCCTCAGACGAGGTGCCCTCTGCGTGTGCAGTCATCTAAACAGTGCAGGGTCTGGGACCGTGGAGAATCCAAGGCAGTATAGTCATGCTTTGCTTAACGGTGGGGATAAGTTCTGAGGAGTGTGTCATGGTCAGGCAATCTCGAGACTGTGCCGACACCACGGAGTTCCTAAACCTGGATGGCAGAGCCTCCTACACACCTAGGCCATGTGGGGACTAATCTGATGGACCCCCGTTGTTGACTGAAACGTCCCGATGTAGGGCATGACTGTACTTCCCAACTCCAAGGGCACGGAAGTGTAGCCTGTGGGGCTTTGGAAAAGAACAGAGACGCTCAAGGCCTAGTCTGGACCCACTGACTCAGAATCTACTGGGATAGTTCCCGGCTTTAAAGACCAGACGTAGTCCGCCTCTGCAGACATCTCATCAACGGTTTTTCACGCTGGGCTTTCCCTCATCTGAGAAAACAGGCCAAGAGATTGTGAGGCTCCATAGTTAGTGTTTTAATACATTTGGCGGGACTCAGTGTTTTTCACGTTCTGTGATACTGGGATCTGCATCTGCACTGTAATGTGTTAAACCTTGAAATCTTGTCCAAAAGTCATGTCATTACCTAGAGAATCCTTCTGTGAATTCCAGGCAGATTGCCATCTTTCTGCTTCCGCCTCCTCACCTTGACAATGGGGAGAATAACGGTAACCTACCTTTTGGATGTGAGGATTAAATGAGACAGTTGGTGCAAAGCAGTCGGCACAGGATCTGGCACAAAGTGCAGCCTTCAATCAATTATGATGACAGTAGTTTTGATTTCCCTCCAGTCGGAATATAGTTGAGTTGAAGTTAGTGGCTGTGTCACAGCTGTGTCTCAGGCTGGTGTCTGCCGCCCCTGAGCTAAGCCATAAAATTCCCTGGAATAACTTTTCAAAAGCCTGTTAGCCTCTTGAGGCTCCTACACTTTTTTATTTTATTTTATTTTATTTTATTTTATTGCAGTAAACAGTGGATCCTAAGATGATATAGCTTTCAGATGTACGTTGTAATATATTTTGAATTCTGTGTGTAGATTACATCGTGTTCACCACCCGAAAACTAATGATAGTCCGTCACCTCACATGTGAGCCTCATCGCCCCTTTGGCTCTCTCCCCTCCCCCCTCCCCCTATGGTAACCACCAATGCAATCTCCTTTGCTCTGTGCGCGTTTGTCGTTGTTTTTATCTTCTCCTTATGAGTGAGATCACACGGTGTTTGACTTTGTCCCTCTGATTTATTTCACTTCACATGATACCCTCAAGGTCCATCGAAGTTGTCACAAATGGGCGGATCTCATCATTTCTTAGGGCCGAGTGGCATTCCATTGTGTATACATACCACATCTTCTTTATCCATTCTTCCCTTGATGGGCACCTAGGTTGCTTCCAAGTTTTGGCTGTTGTGAATAATGCTGCAGTGAACCCAGGGGTGCATGTGTCTTTCTGCATTGGTGTTTTCAAGTTCTTTGGATGAATAGCCAGCAGTGGGCTAGCTGGATCCTACATATGGTAGATGTGTTCTTAGTTTTCTGAGGATACTCCATACTGCTTTCCATAGTGGCTGCACCAGTCTGCCCTCCCACCAGCAGTGCAGGAGAGTTCCCTTCTCTGCACATCCTCTCCGACACTTGTCTCTTGTCTTGTTAATTAGAGCCATTCTGACCAGAGTAAGGTGACATCTCCTTGTAGTTGTGATTTGCATTTCTCTGATCGCTAAGGATGTTGAGTCCCTTTCCATATGCCTGTTGGCCATCCGTATACCTTCTTTGGAGAAATCACTGCTCAGATCTTTTGCCCGCCTTTTCAATTGGGTTGTTGATTTTTTTGCTGTTGAGATGTATGAGTTCTTTCTGTGTTTTGGATATTAACCCCTTATCCGATATACGGTTTGCAAGAATCTTCTCCCAGTTGTTAGGTTGTGTTTTGGTTTTGTGGATGGTTTCCTTTGCGGTGCAGAGGATGTTTTTTGACTTTGATGTAGTCCCGTTTGTTCATTTTGTATTTTGTTTCCCTTGCCCAGTCAGACGTGGTACTTGAAAATAGGCTGCTAAGACTGATGTCAAAGAGCACACTGCCTATGTTTGCTTGTAGACGTTGCATGGTTTCGGGTCTGACATTCAAGTGAAAGCCGAGGGAGGAGGCTGCAGTTCCCCGAGAGCGAGCGTAGCGGGGACCCTGCGTCCCTGTCAGCGCACCTTCCCGCTGCGCGAAGGTCCGAAGCGTGTGGGCGGGGCCGCAGGAGTTCTCCCAGGAGGGTGTCCCCGTCGCTGTCCGCAGTCCACCGCCGGAGGGGGGGGGGCGGGGCAACGGCCGGGCAGCGTCTGGGCGGCGGCGCGCGCGCGCGCGAGGAGAGGAGAGGAGAGGAGCGCGCGGCTGCTGGGCCGCCGTCCTGGGAGGCGTGGGAGGCGTCGGCGAGCCGCGCCTGCCTGCCCAGAGCCGAGCCCGGCGGAGTCCGGCCGCGCTGTGCTGCTCTCTCCCGGGCCGGGCTCGTCCGTTCCCCCGGCGTCCGTGGACGCCGCTCCGCGTCCCCGCTGGGCACAGCAGCCCGGGCCCTCCACAGCCACGGCCGCTAGCCTGAGGAGGCCGTCCTTCAGCTCCCGCTCTTCCTGCTCGCCGGACACGGAGGACCAGGGCGCCTGCGAAGAGGATTCCATCTGAGAGAGGTACCTGGGGGGCGTGGGCCTGGGGGCTGGTGGGAGGCGAGCGTGTCCCCGAGGAACAGGCTTGTGCGCCGAGAGGTGCCCGTCAGGTCGCGGGACAGCTGTGTGGCGCGGGGAGCGAGGGGGGTCTCTTCGTGCGCTTGAGGCGTTCGTGGAACGGGCGGTGTGTGCCGGGCACGGGGCCAGCCTGGGCGTGCGGTGCCCGGGAGTCGGGCGCTGAAGCGCCACCCGTGGTCTCGGCTTCTTGGAAGGACAGACGCGAAGTCGATAAGGACACTGGTCTCGAGGCGTTCTGAGGAGTGCGGGTCTCCCTCTTTTCGAGGCTACGTTCCGTTGGGGTTTTCACGAAGCCTGTTGTGGGCCTGAAGCTCAGGCCGGTTCAGGGGAAGTGGCCTGTCGAGGGCCACGTAATATTTGTGTGCAGAGGCCAGTGCTTTCCAAAGCCCTTGACTGTGCAGAAGTCTACCTGTTAGGGGTGCAGTGGGGGC
Source organism: Equus caballus (assembly GCF_041296265.1). Classification (NCBI taxonomy): domain Eukaryota; kingdom Metazoa; phylum Chordata; class Mammalia; order Perissodactyla; family Equidae; genus Equus; species Equus caballus. The sequence continues at coordinate 3,975 of NW_027222232.1, forward strand.
TGTCCGGGGAGCGTTGTGAGCACAGGTATGTGCCCCACACTTGAAAGTCTGGCAAAGAAAGCGTGAGGCTGGAGGGTGCTCCGTTCGTTCCCTCCTTGCACAGAAAGTCTGGAGAGTTGACTTTGGGACAAGTCCTTCCTTTCCTCTGGTCGGTGCGTGTTCGGTGGCCTGGACACTTGGTGAGCAAGACTGACAGGGTGTTTGACGTACTGGACCTCACAGCCTGGTTGGAAAGGACAGACAGGCAGCAACCAATTACCTAGGAGATACGTAAAGGCACTTTCGTGTTGAGTGTTGAGAAATACGGCATTTTACTGTTAGACTTTGTGACTTAGGCAGTGATGTTGAAGCTGAGAGCAGAGGCCTAAAAGACAAGGAGGACTTGTGCGGGAGAGTGTTGGGACAGGGCAAGGGAGGAGGATGGCCTGTCAGAGGAGCTGAAAGAATGCCCTGGAGACTGGGGCCGCCGCGTAGGGACTGTAGGGTGGGGAAGACAAAACTTTTCCATTGAGGCTGGCGCTTTCTCTAGGTTTTTGGAGACTAAGCGTGGTGATTCAGAACGTGGCCTCTGGAGCCAGACTCTGTCAAATGGGTCCTGGCTCTGCCACCTACGGGCTGTGTGAACTTGGGCAAGTTACTGTGCCATTCTGTGTGTCAGTTTCCTGATCTGTAAAACGGGGATGGTTATCATACACACTCCATAGGTGAGTGTAAAGGTGAGAGGATATTTCATATCCGTAGAGTACTTAGAGCAGTGTCTGGCCTTTAGTAGGCATTAGTAGTGGTTGATTAAAGAAATGGGTAAATGCATACCTAAGTATGAAAGGCTTGGAGGCTGTCCCTGGTGAAACGTGTGAACTTGAATGGATTACACCCAACTTTGTTTTGTTTCCTTTGCAGCTTGCAGTTGCTACTGACCGCATCTGCAGCACTGTGGAATTAGAAATAATCTCCCTCGACGAGGCTGCTCTTAGTAAAACCACCTAATGCTGTCCAAATTATCCCAGGGAAATAAAAGCCAGTAGTATAGTAGGGTTAGGCTTATTTAATATGTATTCTTTATATTGGTTTGTTTAGTGTTTGTTGGTAACCTTTTTTTTTTTTTTTTGTCAAAGCTGCTCGGTTAAAAAAAGCAGATTAGCTATGAAAGGGTTCAGACCCAGGGAAAAGTAGAGAGTCGTGTAAGCAGAGCACGCCTTTCCTTGACTCTCTGTCGAGAGCTTTTGTGATTCCAGCTGCTCTCTGCCTCAGACGAGGTGCCCTCTGCGTGTGCAGTCATCTAAACAGTGCAGGGTCTGGGACCGTGGAGAATCCAAGGCAGTATAGTCATGCTTTGCTTAACGGTGGGGATAAGTTCTGAGGAGTGTGTCATGGTCAGGCAATCTCGAGACTGTGCCGACACCACGGAGTTCCTAAACCTGGATGGCAGAGCCTCCTACACACCTAGGCCATGTGGGACTAATCTGATGGGACCCCCGTTGTTGACTGAAACGTCCCGATGTAGGGCATGACTGTACTTCCCAACTCCAAGGGCACGGAAGTGTAGCCTGTGGGGCTTTGGAAAAGAACAGAGACGCTCAAGGCCTAGTCTGGACCCACTGACTCAGAATCTACTGGGATAGTTCCCGGCTTTAAAGACCAGACGTAGTCCGCCTCTGCAGACATCTCATCAACGGTTTTTCACGCTGGGCTTTCCCTCATCTGAGAAAACAGGCCAAGAGATTGTGAGGCTCCATAGTTAGTGTTTTAATACATTTGGCGGGACTCAGTGTTTTTCACGTTCTGTGATACTGGGATCTGCATCTGCACTGTAATGTGTTAAACCTTGAAATCTTGTCCAAAAGTCATGTCATTACCTAGAGAATCCTTCTGTGAATTCAGGCAGATTGCCATCTTTCTGCTTCCGCCTCCTCACCTTGACAATGGGGAGAATAACGGTAACCTACCTTTTGGATGTGAGGATTAAATGAGACAGTTGGTGCAAAGCAGTCGGCACAGGATCTGGCACAAAGTGCAGCCTTCAATCAATTATGATGACAGTAGTTTTGATTTCCCTCCAGTCGGAATATAGTTGAGTTGAAGTTAGTGGCTGTGTCACAGCTGTGTCTCAGGCTGGTGTCTGCCGCCCTGAGCTAAGCCATAAAATTCCCTGGAATAACTTTTCAAAAGCCTGTTAGCCTCTTGAGGCTCCTACACTTTTTTATTTTATTTTATTTTATTTTATTTTATTGCAGTAACAGTGGATCCTAAGATGATATAGCTTTCAGATGTACGTTGTAATATATTTTGAATTCTGTGTGTAGATTACATCGTGTTCACCACCCGAAAACTAATGATAGTCCGTCACCTCACATGTGAGCCTCATCGCCCCTTTGGCTCTCTCCCCTCCCCCCTCCCCCTATGGTAACCACCAATGCAATCTCCTTTGCTCTGTGCGCGTTTGTCGTTGTTTTTATCTTCTCCTTATGAGTGAGATCACACGGTGTTTGACTTTGTCCCTCTGATTTATTTCACTTCACATGATACCCTCAAGGTCCATCGAAGTTGTCACAAATGGGCGGATCTCATCATTTCTTAGGGCCGAGTGGCATTCCATTGTGTATACATACCACATCTTCTTTATCCATTCTTCCCTTGATGGGCACCTAGGTTGCTTCCAAGTTTTGGCTGTTGTGAATAATGCTGCAGTGAACCCAGGGGTGCATGTGTCTTTCTGCATTGGTGTTTTCAAGTTCTTTGGATGAATAGCCAGCAGTGGGCTAGCTGGATCCTACATATGGTAGATGTGTTCTTAGTTTTCTGAGGATACTCCATACTGCTTTCCATAGTGGCTGCACCAGTCTGCCCTCCCACCAGCAGTGCAGGAGAGTTCCCTTCTCTGCACATCCTCTCCGACACTTGTCTCTTGTCTTGTTAATTAGAGCCATTCTGACCAGAGTAAGGTGACATCTCCTTGTAGTTGTGATTTGCATTTCTCTGATCGCTAAGGATGTTGAGTCCCTTTCCATATGCCTGTTGGCCATCCATATACCTTCTTTGGAGAAATCACTGCTCAGATCTTTTGCCCGCCTTTTCAATTGGGTTGTTGATTTTTTTTGCTGTTGAGATGTATGAGTTCTTTCTGTGTTTTGGATATTAACCCCTTATCCGATATACGGTTTGCAAGAATCTTCTCCCAGTTGTTAGGTTGTGTTTTGGTTTTGTGGATGGTTTCCTTTGCGGTGCAGAGGATGTTTTTTGACTTTGATGTAGTCCCGTTTGTTCATTTTGTATTTTGTTTCCCTTGCCCAGTCAGACGTGGTACTTGAAAATAGGCTGCTAAGACTGATGTCAAAGAGCACACTGCCTATGTTTGCTTGTAGACGTTGCATGGTTTCGGGTCTGACATTCAAGTGAAAGCCGAGGGAGGAGGCTGCAGTTCCCCGAGAGCGAGCATAGCGGGGACCCTGCGTCCCTGTCAGCGCACCTTCCCGCTGCGCGAAGGTCCGAAGCGTGTGGGCGGGGCCGCAGGAGTTCTCCCAGGAGGGTGTCCCCGTCGCTGTCCGCAGTCCACCGCCGGAGGGGGGGGGGCGGGGCAACGGCCGGGCAGCGTCTGGGCGGCGGCGCGCGCGCGCGAGGAGAGGAGAGGAGAGGAGCGCGCGGCTGCTGGGCCGCCGTCCTGGGAGGCGTGGGAGGCGTCGGCGAGCCGCGCCTGCCTGCCCAGAGCCGAGCCAGGCGGAGTCCGGCCGCGCTGTGCTGCTCTCTCCCGGGCCGGGCTCGTCCGTTCCCCCGGCGTCCGTGGACGCCGCTCCGCGTCCCCGCTGGGCACAGCAGCCCGGGCCCTCCACAGCCACGGCCGCTAGCCTGAGGAGGCCGTCCTTCAGCTCCCGCTCTTCCTGCTCGCCGGACACGGAGGACCAGGGCGCCTGCGAAGAGGATTCCATCTGAGAGAGGTACCTGGGGGGCGTGGGCCTGGGGGCTGGTGGGAGGCGAGCGTGTCCCTGAGGAATAGGCTTGTGCGCCAAGAGGTGCCCGTCAGGTCGCGGGACAGCTGTGCGGCGCGGGGAGCGAGGGGGGTCTCTTCGTGCGCTTGAGGCGTTCGTGGAATGGGCGGTGTGTGCCGGGCACGGGGCCAGCCTGGGCGTGCGGTGCCCGGGAGTCGGGCGCTGAAGCGCCACCCGTGGTCTCGGCTTCTTGGAAGGACAGACGCGAAGTCGATAAGGACACTGGTCTCGAGGCGTTCTGAGGAGTGCGGGTCTCCCTCTTTTCGAGGCTACGTTCCGTTGGGGTTTTCACGAAGCCTGTTGTGGGCCTGAAGCTCAGGCCGGTTCAGGGGAAGTGGCCTGTCGAGGGCCACGTAATATTTGTGTGCAGAGGCCAGTGCTTTCCAAAGCCCTTGACTGTGCAGAAGTCTACCTGTTAGGGGTGCAGTGGGGGCTGTCCGGGGAGCGTTGTGAGCACAGGTATGTGCCCCACACTTGAAAGTCTGGCAAAGAAAGCGTGAGGCTGGAGGGTGCTCCGTTCGTTCCCTCCTTGCACAGAAAGTCTGGAGAGTTGACTTTGGGACAAGTCCTTCCTTTCCTCTGGTCGGTGCGTGTTTGGTGGCCTGGACACTTGGTGAGCAAGACTGACAGGGTGTTTGACGTACTGGACCTCACAGCCTGGTTGGAAAGGACAGACAGGCAGCAACCAATTACCTAGGAGATACGTAAAGGCACTTTCGTGTTGAGTGTTGAGAAATACGGCATTTTACTGTTAGACTTTGTGACTTAGGCAGTGATGTTGAAGCTGAGAGCAGAGGCCTAAAAGACAAGGAGGACTTGTGCGGGAGAGTGTTGGGACAGGGCAAGGGAGGAGGATGGCCTGTCAGAGGAGCTGAAAGAATGCCCTGGAGACTGGGGCCGCCGCGTAGGGACTGTAGGGTGGGGAAGACAAAACTTTTCCATTGAGGCTGGCCCTTTCTCTAGGTTTTTGGAGACTAAGCGTGGTGATTCAGAACGTGGCCTCTGGAGCCAGACTCTGTCAAATGGGTCCTGGCTCTGCCACCTACGGGCTGTGTGAACTTGGGCAAGTTACTGTGCCATTCTGTGTGTCAGTTTCCTGATCTGTAAAACGGGGATGGTTATCATACACACTCCATAGGTGAGTGTAAAGGTGAGAGGATATTTCATATCCGTAGAGTACTTAGAGCAGTGTCTGGCCTTTAGTAGGCGTTAGTAGTGGTTGATTAAAGAAATGGGTAAATGCATACCTAAGTATGAAAGGCTTGGAGGCTGTCCCTGGTGAAACGTGTGAACTTGAATGGATTACACCCAACTTTGTTTTGTTTCCTTTGCAGCTTGCAGTTGCTACTGACCGCATCTGCAGCACTGTGGAATTAGAAATAATCTCCCTCGACGAGGCTGCTCTTAGTAAAACCACCTAATGCTGTCCAAATTATCCCAGGGAAATAAAAGCCAGTAGTATAGTAGGGTTAGGCTTATTTAATATGTATTCTTTATATTGGTTTGTTTAGTGTTTGTTGGTAACCTTTTTTTTTTTTTTTTTTTTTGTCAAAGCTGCTCGGTTAAAAAAAGCAGATTAGCTATGAAAGGGTTCAGACCCAGGGAAAAGTAGAGAGTCGTGTAAGCAGAGCACGCCTTTCCTTGACTCTCTGTCGAGAGCTTTTGTGATTCCAGCTGCTCTCTGCCTCAGACGAGGTGCCCTCTGCGTGTGCAGTCATCTAAACAGTGCAGGGTCTGGGACCGTGGAGAATCCAAGGCAGTATAGTCATGCTTTGCTTAACGGTGGGGATAAGTTCTGAGGAGTGTGTCATGGTCAGGCAATCTCGAGACTGTGCCGACACCACGGAGTTCCTAAACCTGGATGGCAGAGCCTCCTACACACCTAGGCCATGTGGGACTAATCTGATGGGACCCCCGTTGTTGACTGAAACGTCCCGATGTAGGGCATGACTGTACTTCCCAACTCCAAGGGCACGGAAGTGTAGCCTGTGGGGCTTTGGAAAAGAACAGAGACGCTCAAGGCCTAGTCTGGACCCACTGACTCAGAATCTACTGGGATAGTTCCCGGCTTTAAAGACCAGACGTAGTCCGCCTCTGCAGACATCTCATCAACGGTTTTTCACGCTGGGCTTTCCCTCATCTGAGAAAACAGGCCAAGAGATTGTGAGGCTCCATAGTTAGTGTTTTAATACATTTGGCGGGACTCAGTGTTTTTCACGTTCTGTGATACTGGGATCTGCATCTGCACTGTAATGTGTTAAACCTTGAAATCTTGTCCAAAAGTCATGTCATTACCTAGAGAATCCTTCTGTGAATTCCAGGCAGATTGCCATCTTTCTGCTTCCGCCTCCTCACCTTGACAATGGGGAGAATAACGGTAACCTACCTTTTGGATGTGAGGATTAAATGAGACAGTTGGTGCAAAGCAGTCGGCACAGGATCTGGCACAAAGTGCAGCCTTCAATCAATTATGATGACAGTAGTTTTGATTTCCCTCCAGTCGGAATATAGTTGAGTTGAAGTTAGTGGCTGTGTCACAGCTGTGTCTCAGGCTGGTGTCTGCCGCCCTGAGCTAAGCCATAAAATTCCCTGGAATAACTTTTCAAAAGCCTGTTAGCCTCTTGAGGCTCCTACACTTTTTTATTTTATTTTATTTTATTTTATTTTATTTTATTTTATTTTATTGCAGTAACAGTGGATCCTAAGATGATATAGCTTTCAGATGTACGTTGTAATATATTTTGAATTCTGTGTGTAGATTACATCGTGTTCACCACCCGAAAACTAATGATAGTCCGTCACCTCACATGTGAGCCTCATCGCCCCTTTGGCTCTCTCCCCTCCCCCCTCCCCCTATGGTAACCACCAATGCAATCTCCTTTGCTCTGTGCGCGTTTGTCGTTGTTTTTATCTTCTCCTTATGAGTGAGATCACACGGTGTTTGACTTTGTCCCTCTGATTTATTTCACTTCACATAATACCCTCAAGGTCCATCGAAGTTGTCACAAATGGGCGGATCTCATCATTTCTTAGGGCCGAGTGGCATTCCATTGTGTATACATACCACATCTTCTTTATCCATTCTTCCCTTGATGGGCACCTAGGTTGCTTCCAAGTTTTGGCTGTTGTGAATAATGCTGCAGTGAACCCAGGGGTGCATGTGTCTTTCTGCATTGGTGTTTTCAAGTTCTTTGGATGAATAGCCAGCAGTGGGCTAGCTGGATCCTACATATGGTAGATGTGTTCTTAGTTTTCTGAGGATACTCCATACTGCTTTCCATAGTGGCTGCACCAGTCTGCCCTCCCACCAGCAGTGCAGGAGAGTTCCCTTCTCTGCACATCCTCTCCGACACTTGTCTCTTGTCTTGTTAATTAGAGCCATTCTGACCAGAGTAAGGTGACATCTCCTTGTAGTTGTGATTTGCATTTCTCTGATCGCTAAGGATGTTGAGTCCCTTTCCATATGCCTGTTGGCCATCCGTATACCTTCTTTGGAGAAATCACTGCTCAGATCTTTTGCCCGCCTTTTCAATTGGGTTGTTGATTTTTTTTGCTGTTGAGATGTATGAGTTCTTTCTGTGTTTTGGATATTAACCCCTTATCCGATATACGGTTTGCAAGAATCTTCTCCCAGTTGTTAGGTTGTGTTTTGGTTTTGTGGATGGTTTCCTTTGCGGTGCAGAGGATGTTTTTTGACTTTGATGTAGTCCCGTTTGTTCATTTTGTATTTTGTTTCCCTTGCCCAGTCAGACGTGGTACTTGAAAATAGGCTGCTAAGACTGATGTCAAAGAGCACACTGCCTATGTTTGCTTGTAGACGTTGCATGGTTTCGGGTCTGACATTCAAGTGAAAGCCGAGGGAGGAGGCTGCAGTTCCCCGAGAGCGAGCGTAGCGGGGACCCTGCGTCCCTGTCAGCGCACCTTCCCGCTGCGCGAAGGTCCGAAGCGTGTGGGCGGGGCCGCAGGAGTTCTCCCAGGAGGGTGTCCCCGTCGCTGTCCGCAGTCCACCGCCCGAGGGGGGGGCGGGGCAACGGCCGGGCAGCGTCTGGGCGGCGGCGCGCTGTGCGCGAGGAGAGGAGAGGAGAGGAGCGCGCGGCTGCTGGGCCGCCGTCCTGGGAGGCGTGGGAGGCGTCGGCGAGCCGCGCCTGCCTGCCCAGAGCCGAGCCCGGCGGAGTCCGGCCGCGCTGTGCTGCTCTCTCCCGGGCCGGGCTCGTCCGTTCCCCCGGCGTCCGTGGACGCCGCTCCGCGTCCCCGCTGGGCACAGCAGCCCGGGCCCTCCACAGCCACGGCCGCTAGCCTGAGGAGGCCGTCCTTCAGCTCCCGCTCTTCCTGCTCGCCGGACACGGAGGACCAGGGCCCCTGCGAAGAGGATTCCATCTGAGAGAGGTACCTGGGGGGCGTGGGCCTGGGGGCTGGTGGGAGGCGAGCGTGTCCCCGAGGAATAGGCTTGTGCGCCAAGAGGTGCCCGTCAGGTCGCGGGACAGCTGTGCGGCGCGGGGAGCGAGGGGGGTCTCTTCGTGCGCTTGAGGCGTTCGTGGAACGGGCGGTGTGTGCCGGGCACGGGGCCAGCCTGGGCGTGCGGTGCCCGGGAGTCGGGCGCTGAAGCGCCACCCGTGGTCTCGGCTTCTTGGAAGGACAGACGCGAAGTCGATAAGGACACTGGTCTCGAGGCGTTCTGAGGAGTGCGGGTCTCCCTCTTTTCGAGGCTACGTTCCGTTGGGGTTTTCACGAAGCCTGTTGTGGGCCTGAAGCTCAGGCCGGTTCAGGGGAAGTGGCCTGTCGAGGGCCACGTAATATTTGTGTGCAGAGGCCAGTGCTTTCCAAAGCCCTTGACTGTGCAGAAGTCTACCTGTTAGGGGTGCAGTGGGGGCTGTCCGGGGAGCGTTGTGAGCACAGGTATGTGCCCCACACTTGAAAGTCTGGCAAAGAAAGCGTGAGGCTGGAGGGTGCTCCGTTCGTTCCCTCCTTGCACAGAAAGTCTGGAGAGTTGACTTTGGGACAAGTCCTTCCTTTCCTCTGGTCGGTGCGTGTTCGGTGGCCTGGACACTTGGTGAGCAAGACTGACAGGGTGTTTGACGTACTGGACCTCACAGCCTGGTTGGAAAGGACAGACAGGCAGCAACCAATTACCTAGGAGATACGTAAAGGCACTTTCGTGTTGAGTGTTGAGAAATACGGCATTTTACTGTTAGACTTTGTGACTTAGGCAGTGATGTTGAAGCTGAGAGCAGAGGCCTAAAAGACAAGGAGGACTTGTGCGGGAGAGTGTTGGGACAGGGCAAGGGAGGAGGATGGCCTGTCAGAGGAGCTGAAAGAATGCCCTGGAGACTGGGGCCGCCGCGTAGGGACTGTAGGGTGGGGAAGACAAAACTTTTCCATTGAGGCTGGCGCTTTCTCTAGGTTTTTGGAGACTAAGCGTGGTGATTCAGAACGTGGCCTCTGGAGCCAGACTCTGTCAAATGGGTCCTGGCTCTGCCACCTACGGGCTGTGTGAACTTGGGCAAGTTACTGTGCCATTCTGTGTGTCAGTTTCCTGATCTGTAAAACGGGGATGGTTATCATACACACTCCATAGGTGAGTGTAAAGGTGAGAGGATATTTCATATCCGTAGAGTACTTAGAGCAGTGTCTGGCCTTTAGTAGGCGTTAGTAGTGGTTGATTAAAGAAATGGGTAAATGCATACCTAAGTATGAAAGGCTTGGAGGCTGTCCCTGGTGAAACGTGTGAACTTGAATGGATTACACCCAACTTTGTTTTGTTTCCTTTGCAGCTTGCAGTTGCTACTGACCGCATCTGCAGCACTGTGGAATTAGAAATAATCTCCCTCGACGAGGCTGCTCTTAGTAAAACCACCTAATGCTGTCCAAATTATCCCAGGGAAATAAAAGCCAGTAGTATAGTAGGGTTAGGCTTATTTAATATGTATTCTTTATATTGGTTTGTTTAGTGTTTGTTGGTAACCTTTTTTTTTTTTTTTTTTTGGCAAAGCTGCTCGGTTAAAAAAAAGCAGATTAGCTATGAAAGGGTTCAGACCCAGGGAAAAGTAGAGAGTCGTGTAAGCAGAGCACGCCTTTCCTTGACTCTCTGTCGAGAGCTTTTGTGATTCCAGCTGCTCTCTGCCTCAGACGAGGTGCCCTCTGCGTGTGCAGTCATCTAAACAGTGCAGGGTCTGGGACCGTGGAGAATCCAAGGCAGTATAGTCATGCTTTGCTTAACGGTGGGGATAAGTTCTGAGGAGTGTGTCATGGTCAGGCAATCTCGAGACTGTGCCGACACCACGGAGTTCCTAAACCTGGATGGCAGAGCCTCCTACACACCTAGGCCATGTGGGACTAATCTGATGGGACCCCCGTTGTTGACTGAAACGTCCCGATGTAGGGCATGACTGTACTTCCCAACTCCAAGGGCACGGAAGTGTAGCCTGTGGGGCTTTGGAAAAGAACAGAGACGCTCAAGGCCTAGTCTGGACCCACTGACTCAGAATCTACTGGGATAGTTCCCGGCTTTAAAGACCAGACGTAGTCCGCCTCTGCAGACATCTCATCAACGGTTTTTCACGCTGGGCTTTCCCTCATCTGAGAAAACAGGCCAAGAGATTGTGAGGCTCCATAGTTAGTGTTTTAATACATTTGGCGGGACTCAGTGTTTTTCACGTTCTGTGATACTGGGATCTGCATCTGCACTGTAATGTGTTAAACCTTGAAATCTTGTCCAAAAGTCATGTCATTACCTAGAGAATCCTTCTGTGAATTCCAGGCAGATTGCCATCTTTCTGCTTCCGCCTCCTCACCTTGACAATGGGGAGAATAACGGTAACCTACCTTTTGGATGTGAGGATTAAATGAGACAGTTGGTGCAAAGCAGTCGGCACAGGATCTGGCACAAAGTGCAGCCTTCAATCAATTATGATGACAGTAGTTTTGATTTCCCTCCAGTCGGAATATAGTTGAGTTGAAGTTAGTGGCTGTGTCACAGCTGTGTCTCAGGCTGGTGTCTGCCGCCCTGAGCTAAGCCATAAAATTCCCTGGAATAACTTTTCAAAAGCCTGTTAGCCTCTTGAGGCTCCTACACTTTTTTATTTTATTTTATTTTATTTTATTTTATTGCAGTAACAGTGGATCCTAAGATGATATAGCTTTCAGATGTACGTTGTAATATATTTTGAATTCTGTGTGTAGATTACATCGTGTTCACCACCCGAAAACTAATGATAGTCCGTCACCTCACATGTGAGCCTCATCGCCCCTTTGGCTCTCTCCCCTCCCCCCTCCCCCTATGGTAACCACCAATGCAATCTCCTTTGCTCTGTGCGCGTTTGTCGTTGTTTTTATCTTCTCCTTATGAGTGAGATCACACGGTGTTTGACTTTGTCCCTCTGATTTATTTCACTTCACATGATACCCTCAAGGTCCATCGAAGTTGTCACAAATGGGCGGATCTCATCATTTCTTAGGGCCGAGTGGCATTCCATTGTGTATACATACCACATCTTCTTTATCCATTCTTCCCTTGATGGGCACCTAGGTTGCTTCCAAGTTTTGGCTGTTGTGAATAATGCTGCAGTGAACCCAGGGGTGCATGTGTCTTTCTGCATTGGTGTTTTCAAGTTCTTTGGATGAATAGCCAGCAGTGGGCTAGCTGGATCCTACATATGGTAGATGTGTTCTTAGTTTTCTGAGGATACTCCATACTGCTTTCCATAGTGGCTGCACCAGTCTGCCCTCCCACCAGCAGTGCAGGAGAGTTCCCTTCTCTGCACATCCTCTCCGACACTTGTCTCTTGTCTTGTTAATTAGAGCCATTCTGACCAGAGTAAGGTGACATCTCCTTGTAGTTGTGATTTGCATTTCTCTGATCGCTAAGGATGTTGAGTCCCTTTCCATATGCCTGTTGGCCATCCGTATACCTTCTTTGGAGAAATCACTGCTCAGATCTTTTGCCCGCCTTTTCAATTGGGTTGTTGATTTTTTTTGCTGTTGAGATGTATGAGTTCTTTCTGTGTTTTGGATATTAACCCCTTATCCGATATACGGTTTGCAAGAATCTTCTCCCAGTTGTTAGGTTGTGTTTTGGTTTTGTGGATGGTTTCCTTTGCGGTGCAGAGGATGTTTTTTGACTTTGATGTAGTCCCGTTTGTTCATTTCGTATTTTGTTTCCCTTGCCCAGTCAGACGTGGTACTTGAAAATAGACTGCTAAGACTGATGTCAAAGAGCACACTGCCTATGTTTGCTTGTAGACGTTGCATGGTTTCGGGTCTGACATTCAAGTGAAAGCCGAGGGAGGAGGCTGCAGTTCCCCGAGAGCGAGCGTAGCGGGGACCCTGCGTCCCTGTCAGCGCACCTTCCCGCTGCGCGAAGGTCCGAAGCGTGTGGGCGGGGCCGCAGGAGTTCTCCCAGGAGGGTGTCCCCGTCGCTGTCCGCAGTCCACCGCCCGAGGGGGGGGCGGGGCAACGGCCGGACAGCGTCTGGGCGGCGGCGCGCGCGCGCGAGGAGAGGAGAGGAGAGGAGCGCGCGGCTGCTGGGCCGCCGTCCTGGGAGGCGTGGGAGGCGTCGGCGAGCCGCGCCTGCCTGCCCAGAGCCGAGCCCGGCGGAGTCCGGCCGCGCTGTGCTGCTCTCTCCCGGGCCGGGCTCGTCCGTTCCCCCGGCGTCCGTGGACGCCGCTCCGCGTCCCCGCTGGGCACAGCAGCCCGGGCCCTCCACAGCCACGGCCGCTAGCCTGAGGAGGCCGTCCTTCAGCTCCCGCTCTTCCTGCTCGCCGGACACGGAGGACCAGGGCGCCTGCGAAGAGGATTCCATCTGAGAGAGGTACCTGGGGGGCGTGGGCCTGGCGGCTGGTGGGAGGCGAGCGTGTCCCCGAGGAATAGGCTTGTGCGCCGAGAGGTGCCCGTCAGGTCGCGGGACAGCTGTGCGGCGCGGGGAGCGAGGGGGGTCTCTTCGTGCGCTTGAGGCGTTCGTGGAACGGGCGGTGTGTGCCGGGCACGGGGCCAGCCTGGGCGTGCGGTGCCCGGGAGTCGGGCGCTGAAGCGCCACCCGTGGTCTCGGCTTCTTGGAAGGACAGACGCGAAGTCGATAAGGACACTGGTCTCGAGGCGTTCTGAGGAGTGCGGGTCTCCCTCTTTTCGAGGCTACGTTCCGTTGGGGTTTTCACGAAGCCTGTTGTGGGCCTGAAGCTCAGGCCGGTTCAGGGGAAGTGGCCTGTCGAGGGCCACGTAATATTTGTGTGCAGAGGCCAGTGCTTTCCAAAGCCCTTGACTGTGCAGAAGTCTACCTGTTAGGGGTGCAGTGGGGGCTGTCCGGGGAGCGTTGTGAGCACAGGTATGTGCCCCACACTTGAAAGTCTGGCAAAGAAAGCGTGAGGCTGGAGGGTGCTCCGTTCGTTCCCTCCTTGCACAGAAAGTCTGGAGAGTTGACTTTGGGACAAGTCCTTCCTTTCCTCTGGTCGGTGCGTGTTCGGTGGCCTGGACACTTGGTGAGCAAGACTGACAGGGTGTTTGACGTACTGGACCTCACAGCCTGGTTGGAAAGGACAGACAGGCAGCAACCAATTACCTAGGAGATACGTAAAGGCACTTTCGTGTTGAGTGTTGAGAAATACGGCATTTTACTGTTAGACTTTGTGACTTAGGCAGTGATGTTGAAGCTGAGAGCAGAGGCCTAAAAGACAAGGAGGACTTGTGCGGGAGAGTGTTGGGACAGGGCAAGGGAGGAGGATGGCCTGTCAGAGGAGCTGAAAGAATGCCCTGGAGACTGGGGCCGCCGCGTAGGGACTGTAGGGTGGGGAAGACAAAACTTTTCCATTGAGGCTGGCGCTTTCTCTAGGTTTTTGGAGACTAAGCGTGGTGATTCAGAACGTGGCCTCTGGAGCCAGACTCTGTCAAATGGGTCCTGGCTCTGCCACCTACGGGCTGTGTGAACTTGGGCAAGTTACTGTGCCATTCTGTGTGTCAGTTTCCTGATCTGTAAAACGGGGATGGTTATCATACACACTCCATAGGTGAGTGTAAAGGTGAGAGGATATTTCATATCCGTAGAGTACTTAGAGCAGTGTCTGGCCTTTAGTAGGCGTTAGTAGTGGATGATTAAAGAAATGGGTAAATGCATACCTAAGTATGAAAGGCTTGGAGGCTGTCCCTGGTGAAACGTGTGAACTTGAATGGATTACACCCAACTTTGTTTTGTTTCCTTTGCAGCTTGCAGTTGCTACTGACCGCATCTGCAGCACTGTGGAATTAGAAATAATCTCCCTCGACGAGGCTGCTCTTAGTAAAACCACCTAATGCTGTCCAAATTATCCCAGGGAAATAAAAGCCAGTAGTATAGTAGGGTTAGGCTTATTTAATATGTATTCTTTATATTGGTTTGTTTAGTGTTTGTTGGTAACCTTTTTTTTTTTTTTTTTTTGTCAAAGCTGCTCGGTTAAAAAAAGCAGATTAGCTATGAAAGGGTTCAGACCCAGGGAAAAGTAGAGAGTCGTGTAAGCAGAGCACGCCTTTCCTTGACTCTCTGTCGAGAGCTTTTGTGATTCCAGCTGCTCTCTGCCTCAGACGAGGTGCCCTCTGCGTGTGCAGTCATCTAAACAGTGCAGGGTCTGGGACCGTGGAGAATCCAAGGCAGTATAGTCATGCTTTGCTTAACGGTGGGGATAAGTTCTGAGGAGTGTGTCATGGTCAGGCAATCTCGAGACTGTGCCGACACCACGGAGTTCCTAAACCTGGATGGCAGAGCCTCCTACACACCTAGGCCATGTGGGACTAATCTGATGGGACCCCCGTTGTTGACTGAAACGTCCCGATGTAGGGCATGACTGTACTTCCCAACTCCAAGGGCACGGAAGTGTAGCCTGTGGGGCTTTGGAAAAGAACAGAGACGCTCAAGGCCTACTCTGGACCCACTGACTCAGAATCTACTGGGATAGTTCCCGGCTTTAAAGACCAGACGTAGTCCGCCTCTGCAGACATCTCATCAACGGTTTTTCACGCTGGGCTTTCCCTCATCTGAGAAAAAAGGCCAAGAGATTGTGAGGCTCCATAGTTAGTGTTTTAATACATTTGGCGGGACTCAGTGTTTTTCACGTTCTGTGATACTGGGATCTGCATCTGCACTGTAATGTGTTAAACCTTGAAATCTTGTCCAAAAGTCATGTCATTACCTAGAGAATCCTTCTGTGAATTCCAGGCAGATTGCCATCTTTCTGCTTCCGCCTCCTCACCTTGACAATGGGGAGAATAACGGTAACCTACCTTTTGGATGTGAGGATTAAATGAGACAGTTGGTGCAAAGCAGTCGGCACAGGATCTGGCACAAAGTGCAGCCTTCAATCAATTATGATGACAGTAGTTTTGATTTCCCTCCAGTCGGAATATAGTTGAGTTGAAGTTAGTGGCTGTGTCACAGCTGTGTCTCAGGCTGGTGTCTGCCGCCCTGAGCTAAGCCATAAAATTCCCTGGAATAACTTTTCAAAAGCCTGTTAGCCTCTTGAGGCTCCTACACTTTTTTATTTTATTTTATTTTATTTTATTTTATTGCAGTAACAGTGGATCCTAAGATGATATAGCTTTCAGATGTACGTTGTAATATATTTTGAATTCTGTGTGTAGATTACATCGTGTTCACCACCCGAAAACTAATGATAGTCCGTCACCTCACATGTGAGCCTCATCGCCCCTTTGGCTCTCTCCCCTCCCCCCTCCCCCTATGGTAACCACCAATGCAATCTCCTTTGCTCTGTGCGCGTTTGTCGTTGTTTTTATCTTCTCCTTATGAGTGAGATCACACGGTGTTTGACTTTGTCCCTCTGATTTATTTCACTTCACATGATACCCTCAAGGTCCATCGAAGTTGTCACAAATGGGCGGATCTCATCATTTCTTAGGGCCGAGTGGCATTCCATTGTGTATACATACCACATCTTCTTTATCCATTCTTCCCTTGATGGGCACCTAGGTTGCTTCCAAGTTTTGGCTGTTGTGAATAATGCTGCAGTGAACCCAGGGGTGCATGTGTCTTTCTGCATTGGTGTTTTCAAGTTCTTTGGATGAATAGCCAGCAGTGGGCTAGCTGGATCCTACATATGGTAGATGTGTTCTTAGTTTTCTGAGGATACTCCATACTGCTTTCCATAGTGGCTGCACCAGTCTGCCCTCCCACCAGCAGTGCAGGAGAGTTCCCTTCTCTGCACATCCTCTCCGACACTTGTCTCTTGTCTTGTTAATTAGAGCCATTCTGACCAGAGTAAGGTGACATCTCCTTGTAGTTGTGATTTGCATTTCTCTGATCGCTAAGGATGTTGAGTCCCTTTCCATATGCCTGTTGGCCATCCGTATACCTTCTTTGGAGAAATCACTGCTCAGATCTTTTGCCCGCCTTTTCAATTGGGTTGTTGATTTTTTTTGCTGTTGAGATGTATGAGTTCTTTCTGTGTTTTGGATATTAACCCCTTATCCGATATACGGTTTGCAAGAATCTTCTCCCAGTTGTTAGGTTGTGTTTTGGTTTTGTGGATGGTTTCCTTTGCGGTGCAGAGGATGTTTTTTGACTTTGATGTAGTCCCGTTTGTTCATTTTGTATTTTGTTTCCCTTGCCCAGTCAGACGTGGTACTTGAAAATAGACTGCTAAGACTGATGTCAAAGAGCACACTGCCTATGTTTGCTTGTAGACGTTGCATGGTTTCGGGTCTGACATTCAAGTGAAAGCCGAGGGAGGAGGCTGCAGTTCCCCGAGAGCGAGCGTAGCGGGGACCCTGCGTCCCTGTCAGCGCACCTTCCCGCTGCGCGAAGGTCCGAAGCGTGTGGGCGGGGCCGCAGGAGTTCTCCCAGGAGGGTGTCCCCGTCGCTGTCCGCAGTCCACCGCCCGAGGGGGGGGGCGGGGCGACGGCCGGACAGCGTCTGGGCGGCGGCGCGCGCGCGCGCGAGGAGAGGAGAGGAGAGGAGCGCGCGGCTGCTGGGCCGCCGTCCTGGGAGGCGTGGGAGGCGTCGGCGAGCCGCGCCTGCCTGCCCAGAGCCGAGCCCGGCGGAGTCCGGCCGCGCTGTGCTGCTCTCTCCCGGGCCGGGCTCGTCCGTTCCCCCGGCGTCCGTGGACGCCGCTCCGCGTCCCCGCTGGGCACAGCAGCCCGGGCCCTCCACAGCCACGGCCGCTAGCCTGAGGAGGCCGTCCTTCAGCTCCCGCTCTTCCTGCTCGCCGGACACGGAGGACCAGGGCGCCTGCGAAGAGGATTCCATCTGAGAGAGGTACCTGGGGGGCGTGGGCCTGGCGGCTGGTGGGAGGCGAGCGTGTCCCCGAGGAATAGGCTTGTGCGCCGAGAGGTGCCCGTCAGGTCGCGGGACAGCTGTGCGGCGCGGGGAGCGAGGGGGGTCTCTTCGTGCGCTTGAGGCGTTCGTGGAACGGGCGGTGTGTGCCGGGCACGGGGCCAGCCTGGGCGTGCGGTGCCCGGGAGTCGGGCGCTGAAGCGCCACCCGTGGTCTCGGCTTCTTGGAAGGACAGACGCGAAGTCGATAAGGACACTGGTCTCGAGGCGTTCTGAGGAGTGCGGGTCTCCCTCTTTTCGAGGCTACGTTCCGTTGGGGTTTTCACGAAGCCTGTTGTGGGCCTGAAGCTCAGGCCGGTTCAGGGGAAGTGGCCTGTCGAGGGCCACGTAATATTTGTGTGCAGAGGCCAGTGCTTTCCAAAGCCCTTGACTGTGCAGAAGTCTACCTGTTAGGGGTGCAGTGGGGGCTGTCCGGGGAGCGTTGTGAGCACAGGTATGTGCCCCACACTTGAAAGTCTGGCAAAGAAAGCGTGAGGCTGGAGGGTGCTCCGTTCGTTCCCTCCTTGCACAGAAAGTCTGGAGAGTTGACTTTGGGACAAGTCCTTCCTTTCCTCTGGTCGGTGCGTGTTCGGTGGCCTGGACACTTGGTGAGCAAGACTGACAGGGTGTTTGACGTACTGGACCTCACAGCCTGGTTGGAAAGGACAGACAGGCAGCAACCAATTACCTAGGAGATACGTAAAGGCACTTTCGTGTTGAGTGTTGAGAAATACGGCATTTTACTGTTAGACTTTGTGACTTAGGCAGTGATGTTGAAGCTGAGAGCAGAGGCCTAAAAGACAAGGAGGACTTGTGCGGGAGAGTGTTGGGACAGGGCAAGGGAGGAGGATGGCCTGTCAGAGGAGCTGAAAGAATGCCCTGGAGACTGGGGCCGCCGCGTAGGGACTGTAGGGTGGGGAAGACAAAACTTTTCCATTGAGGCTGGCGCTTTCTCTAGGTTTTTGGAGACTAAGCGTGGTGATTCAGAACGTGGCCTCTGGAGCCAGACTCTGTCAAATGGGTCCTGGCTCTGCCACCTACGGGCTGTGTGAACTTGGGCAAGTTACTGTGCCATTCTGTGTGTCAGTTTCCTGATCTGTAAAACGGGGATGGTTATCATACACACTCCATAGGTGAGTGTAAAGGTGAGAGGATATTTCATATCCGTAGAGTACTTAGAGCAGTGTCTGGCCTTTAGTAGGCGTTAGTAGTGGTTGATTAAAGAAATGGGTAAATGCATACCTAAGTATTCAAGGCTTGGAGGCTGTCCCTGGTGAAACGTGTGAACTTGAATGGATTACACCCAACTTTGTTTTGTTTCCTTTGCAGCTTGCAGTTGCTACTGACCGCATCTGCAGCACTGTGGAATTAGAAATAATCTCCCTCGACGAGGCTGCTCTTAGTAAAACCACCTAATGCTGTCCAAATTATCCCAGGGAAATAAAAGCCAGTAGTATAGTAGGGTTAGGCTTATTTAATATGTATTCTTTATATTGGTTTGTTTAGTGTTTGTTGGTAACCTTTTTTTTTTTTTTTTGTCAAAGCTGCTCGGTTAAAAAAAGCAGATTAGCTATGAAAGGGTTCAGACCCAGGGAAAAGTAGAGAGTCGTGTAAGCAGAGCACGCCTTTCCTTGACTCTCTGTCGAGAGCTTTTGTGATTCCAGCTGCTCTCTGCCTCAGACGAGGTGCCCTCTGCGTGTGCAGTCATCTAAACAGTGCAGGGTCTGGGACCGTGGAGAATCCAAGGCAGTATAGTCATGCTTTGCTTAACGGTGGGGATAAGTTCTGAGGAGTGTGTCATGGTCAGGCAATCTCGAGACTGTGCCGACACCACGGAGTTCCTAAACCTGGATGGCAGAGCCTCCTACACACCTAGGCCATGTGGGACTAATCTGATGGGACCCCCGTTGTTGACTGAAACGTCCCGATGTAGGGCATGACTGTACTTCCCAACTCCAAGGGCACGGAAGTGTAGCCTGTGGGGCTTTGGAAAAGAACAGAGACGCTCAAGGCCTAGTCTGGACCCACTGACTCAGAATCTACTGGGATAGTTCCCGGCTTTAAAGACCAGACGTAGTCCGCCTCTGCAGACATCTCATCAACGGTTTTTCACGCTGGGCTTTCCCTCATCTGAGAAAACAGGCCAAGAGATTGTGAGGCTCCATAGTTAGTGTTTTAATACATTTGGCGGGACTCAGTGTTTTTCACGTTCTGTGATACTGGGATCTGCATCTGCACTGTAATGTGTTAAACCTTGAAATCTTGTCCAAAAGTCATGTCATTACCTAGAGAATCCTTCTGTGAATTCCAGGCAGATTGCCATCTTTCTGCTTCCGCCTCCTCACCTTGCCAATGGGGAGAATAACGGTAACCTACCTTTTGGATGTGAGGATTAAATGAGACAGTTGGTGCAAAGCAGTCGGCACAGGATCTGGCACAAAGTGCAGCCTTCAATCAATTATGATGACAGTAGTTTTGATTTCCCTCCAGTCGGAATATAGTTGAGTTGAAGTTAGTGGCTGTGTCACAGCTGTGTCTCAGGCTGGTGTCTGCCGCCCTGAGCTAAGCCATAAAATTCCCTGGAATAACTTTTCAAAAGCCTGTTAGCCTCTTGAGGCTCCTACACTTTTTTATTTTATTTTATTTTATTTTATTTTATTGCAGTAACAGTGGATCCTAAGATGATATAGCTTTCAGATGTACGTTGTAATATATTTTGAATTCTGTGTGTAGATTACATCGTGTTCACCACCCGAAAACTAATGATAGTCCGTCACCTCACATGTGAGCCTCATCGCCCCTTTGGCTCTCTCCCCTCCCCCCTCCCCCTATGGTAACCACCAATGCAATCTCCTTTGCTCTGTGCGCGTTTGTCGTTGTTTTTATCTTCTCCTTATGAGTGAGATCACACGGTGTTTGACTTTGTCCCTCTGATTTATTTCACTTCACATGATACCCTCAAGGTCCATCGAAGTTGTCACAAATGGGCGGATCTCATCATTTCTTAGGGCCGAGTGGCATTCCATTGTGTATACATACCACATCTTCTTTATCCATTCTTCCTTGATGGGCACCTAGGTTGCTTCCAAGTTTTGGCTGTTGTGAATAATGCTGCAGTGAACCCAGGGGTGCATGTGTCTTTCTGCATTGGTGTTTTCAAGTTCTTTGGATGAATAGCCAGCAGTGGGCTAGCTGGATCCTACATATGGTAGATGTGTTCTTAGTTTTCTGAGGATACTCCATACTGCTTTCCATAGTGGCTGCACCAGTCTGCCCTCCCACCAGCAGTGCAGGAGAGTTCCCTTCTCTGCACATCCTCTCCGACACTTGTCTCTTGTCTTGTTAATTAGAGCCATTCTGACCAGAGTAAGGTGACATCTCCTTGTAGTTGTGATTTGCATTTCTCTGATCGCTAAGGATGTTGAGTCCCTTTCCATATGCCTGTTGGCCATCCGTTATACCTTCTTTGGAGAAATCACTGCTCAGATCTTTTGCCCGCCTTTTCAATTGGGTTGTTGATTTTTTTGCTGTTGAGATGTATGAGTTCTTTCTGTGTTTTGGATATTAACCCCTTATCCGATATACGGTTTGCAAGAATCTTCTCCCAGTTGTTAGGTTGTGTTTTGGTTTTGTGGATGGTTTCCTTTGCGGTGCAGAGGATGTTTTTTGACTTTGATGTAGTCCCGTTTGTTCATTTTGTATTTTGTTTCCCTTGCCCAGTCAGACGTGGTACTTGAAAATAGGCTGCTAAGACTGATGTCAAAG
>NW_027222233.1:0-10000 GCF_041296265.1 Equus caballus
CGGTGCACGTATTTCCCTTCCAAATAAGAAGAACGGGAAAGGAGATGTTAAAGGCAAGCAGAGAGAGGAAAACTGTTGCAAAACAAAAGCTGAGCTCCCGTCCGAGGGAGGCCTCCTCCGTTAGAGGCCTAGGAAATCATTCTGACAAAATGGAGGATCTCTGTCTTTGGTGTCGATTCCCTCAGAGGTCAAGAGAAACCTTTTCCAATGTCTTTATCAGGAGGAGACTAGAAGTTAGAGAAAAGTATCCTTTCGAGAGCGAGAAAAACCAATTCTGATTTTGCATCAGCTTCCCTCCGATCTTGAAACTCATTGACTTGATTCCATTCTGTCGATGGAAATAATCCGGAACCAATCTATCCGTGAAAATCGGGGTGAGTTTATTCTGACCTAAGATGTAAGGACTGTGGCCCGGGGCCTTTCTTCCTGAAGGAAGAAAGGGCGCCCGGGAAGTGGGGTGTACAGAGTGCTTCTAGACCCCCAGAGAGGACGTTTCACATAGGATCGAAAGGTCCCTTGGACGATAGTCGCGACACTGCTCTGTCAGCACAGCGATCGACAGACACTGCTGGGTGGCAGGTCTGTTGTCTGGGCCTGGGTGGTCACAGGTGAGCCGGATGGTCAAAGGTGAGCGCAACCATCCGTTCCTAGCCTAAGGAAAGATGCCTCTCCTTAAGGAAAGGCCCGAGCACGGGGAAGCTGCTCCTTTCCCTTAAGGGCATTGGTTCTTGCCGTAGGAAATGTTTAAAGCAGATCTACGATGCGATGCGTGCTCGACGGCCACGTCAGGCCCTTTTGGAAAAACACTGTCAGGCCGAATTAGGCCGACACCCAATGGCTTCCTCATAGACTCCAATAGATCCTATCGCTCGCCATTTCTATCTGTCCACTCGTTCCAATTTTAGGCCACTTGACCACGAACAGACCTTTTTCTCAGATTTTTTTCCCCGTGATCACCTTTTCACAGACAAAACGATCTTTACTTTTTAGGCCCTCTTGCCTGAAGGCAGCCATCTCACTTTCCTTGAACACAAAGATGTTTCCCATATTCACTTTTAGTGGCTTTTTGTTTTGTTTTGTGTTGTTTTGTTTTGAGGACGATGAGCCCTGAGCTAACTGCTGCCAATCCTCCTCTTTTTGCCGAGGAAGGCTGGCCCTGAGCTAACCTCCGTGCCCATCTTCCTCTACTTCATATGTGGGACGCCTACCACCACGTGGCTCGCCCAGCGGTGCCACGTCCACCCCCGGGATCCGAACCGGCGAACCCCGGGCCGGCGAAGTGGAACAGGCACACTTAACCAGCGTGCCACTGGGCCGGCCTAGTGGCTTTCATCGCATTCGTTAAGTAGAATTTTTAACCCTCACGAACCTTAATTTTGGTGAAAACTAAGAAGTCAGCAATTAGGAACTGTCCTTCCCATGAGCAGTCTGTCGCTTGGCCAATTTCTAAACACTTGGCCACTTTTAGAAACATGGGATTTCATAGGTTTATCTCTTCCTTCGCTTTATTTGATTTCATCTCACTTTAGTTTTTGGGTGAGGAAGATCGGCCCTCACAGAGCTGACGCCTGTTGCCAATCTTCCTCTTCTTTCTGCTTGAGGGAGAGCGGGCCCGAGGTAACACCTGCGCCCCACTTCCTTGATCTTGCGGACGGGATGCCACCACAGCCCGGTGTGAGGAGCGGTGGAGGTCCACGCCCGGGATCTGAACCCGAGGACCCCAGGCTGCCGAAGCTGAGTGCAGGAGCTTAACCACTATGCCGCCGTGCCGCCGTCCCCTGTCAAAGCTTTTAATAAAGCACGAGACGTGTTCCTCGATAGACCCAAACGTCTTTTCGTTTCCGTATCCTCACAAACCCAAAGTAGATAAACTTCTATTTAGCCACTCACGTCTCAGGTTCTATCTTACTCGGAAATGATCTACATCGTCAAGGAAATTGTTTTTGTCTTAAGTTTGGCACCCGAGCTAACGACTGTTGCCAATCTTCCGTTTTTGTTTTTTCCCCCCCCCCGATTTTTCTCCCCAAATCCCCCCCATGACATAGTTGTCTATCTTAGTTGAGGGCCGTTCTAGTGGTGGCATGTGGGACGCCGCCTCCACACGGCCCGACGAGCGGTGCCGTGTCCGTGCCCGGGATCTGAACGGGCAAAACCCTGGGCCGCCGAAGGGGAGCGTGGGAACTTAACCACTCGGCCACGGGGCTGCCCCCGTCCGTGGACTTTTTTATCACCTGATTTCACCTCGCAAAACTTCAAAGCTTCAAGTTATCAGAGAGGTTTGGGAAGTTGTTTCTATTTATTTAATTAATTTATTTTTCGAGGAAGACGAGCCCCGAGCTGACACCTGCTGCCAATTCTCCTCTTTTTGCCCCGGGAGAGTGGTCCCGAGCTAACATCCGTGCCCATCCTCCTCCCGTTGATAGGCGGGACGCCGACCACAGCATGGCTCACCAAGCGGCGCCACGTCCGCACCCTGGATCCGAACCGGCGAACCCCTGGCCGACAAAACGGAACGTGCGAACTTAACTGCTGTACCGCCGGGCTGGCCCTTCGGGAAGTTCTTTTCAGGACACGGGCCATAAACTAGAATCACCGCTACAGGTTTATCGGAGCGACATCAGCGTTCGTGGTGGATTGAGTCGTCCCCTCTGTCTCTCCCCTCCAGGGGACAACCAAAGGGACGTCTATCGACCCACCCACCAAGGATTCCCCCCCCCCGCATGGCACAGCAGGATGCCTGAGAGATCCACGCAGCCCTACAGCGGCAAGTCACATTCGCACGGTCAAAATTCAATGGCAGAGGGGGCTGGCCCCGTGGCCGAGTGGTTAAGTTCGCGCGCTCCGCTGCAGGCGGCCCAGTGTTTCGTGGGTTCGAATCCTGGGCGCGGACATGGCACTGTTCATCAGACCACGCTGAGGCAGCGTCCCACATGCCACAACTAGAAGAACCCACAACGAAGAATACACAACTATGTACCGGGGGGCTTTGGGGAGAAAAAGGAAAAAATAAAATCTTTAAAAAAAAAATTCAATGGCAGAGACAAAACGTTAAGGTCAGCGAGAGGGAAGAGAATAACCGGCCCAGGAGCAACGGTGTGAAGAACATGGAGAAGACGGGTCCTAGACGCCGGGGTCCCCGGAGCAGCGATTTCATCAGAGGCCCGCGAACGTCCACGATCTCCACACCACGTTTATGGCCGACTGCGTGTGTGGGTCCTTTGGAATCGACCAGGCTACCGTCTGGGCCACTTTGGGACATCGTGTCTAGCTGCCCCGAGCGGTGGAGCTGTCGTTCGAGTGTAAGATGGGGCCCGTCCGGGGAGAGCATGGGGACGGGGAAAGGGAGGCCGCGGGAAGTCACAGAGTCTGAGGTGTTCGGGGGAGACCGACTCTTCTAAAGTGGAGGCGGTAGAAGGAGAGCAGCAGGATTTTTGGATTTTTGTTCTCTCTGTTAGGTATCTGGGTCCGGAGGAGAGTGGGGCGGGGGGGGGGGATGGTTGTGATGGTGGTGGTGGTGGTGGGTGTGAGGCTGAGGCAGGGCTGGTGTTTCCTTTCCGGGTCAGGTGAAAGAGCTCCTCCAGTGGAGGTTTTTGGACAAGGGGTCTGGTCTGGCAGGATGGGAGGTTGCGGGTCGAGCCACAGGGGAATCTGTCGTAGCTCAGACTCGGGCCTTTGAAGAAATAGACAGAGAGAGGAGTTTTGCTCTGTCTGTCACCGCAGCCGGCACCTCAGGAGCAACAACAGAAGGCTTCCCGAATGAGTGAAGGGGCAGGAGCCAGCGTGCCCCGTGCCTCTCTCAGCCCTGCGCCGGCAGGGAAGGAAGCAGGCAGGCAGGCAGGCAGGCAGGCAGGCAGGCAGGCAGGCCTCAGGGCTACTCCCGTCCTACTGCCCGGTGGTCCCTGTCCCGGCCCCGCCCCCACTCTCCCCCTGACCCTCACCGCTCCCCAGCCCTCTTCTCAGCCAGAGAGGCGATGGGGGGGGGCGGGGCGGTCCCAGAACAAGTTTCCTCTCATCCACCATCATCTTGCCACCCTGACGACTTGGCCCGAGATCCTGCCTAGGCTGTAGCCGTGTGTGGTTTTCCTGTGGACAAGGGGGCCGGTTCACCATTTCGGAGGAAACCCCTAGCCTTCCACTGCCGAGTCGAGTCGGTGGGACTCGCCAGCCTGGGAGGGGGGGGGGGGGGAGGGGAGGTCAGGCCCATTCATTCCGACGGGCCTGGTGTCAGGGCTTCATTCAAGTGCAGGAAGCTCTCTCCCATGGCCTCGGGCTCTTTTCCATTGAACGGCTTTCTTCAATTCCCCCACCCTTAGGCCGCAGTCCGCCAAGGGCCGGGAGGCAGGGAGGGAAGATGTTGGGGCAGGGTGGCTGTCTGAGAAACTCGCCTCGTCTGGGGCAGAAAGAGTGCCCCCCTCCTTTCTCTAACCCTACTAGACTGCTTGAGGATCACGGACGGTTTGGCTCATCGATGAGCCCTGCGTTATGGGCCCGGCAAGCAAACTCCTAACTGGCAACCCGCTGCTCTAGGCGTGTGTGGGTTTTTTGATCATTCACCTTCAAGTTCGCACGACATTGGTCCGTGTCCCCCGCCCCAGCTTCCCATGGGAAATCCTCCGTCTCTTTCCACAGACTCACTGGCGACTTCACACAGCGCCTGCCTCCTCCTCCTCCTCCTCCTCCTCCCCCCCCCTCCTCCTCCGAAGGAAGGGGCTGACCCCATGGCCGAGCGGTTGAGTTTGCACGCTCCGCTTCAGCGGCCCGGGGCTTCAAAGGTTCGGATCCTGGGCTCGGACACGGTACCGCTCATCAAGCCACGCTGAGGTGGCGTCCCACACGGCAGAACCAGAGGGACCCTCAAAGAGAATATACAACTAGGTACTGGGGTGCTCTGGGGAGAAGAAGAAGAAGGAGGAGGAATAAAAAGAAAAGATAAGATTGGCAATGAGCTCGGGTGCCGGTCTTTAAAAAAAAAAAAAAAAGAGGAAGAAAGATGGACAAACAGGAACGAATCCCACTGACGGCACCTCCAAATGGTGGGGGGTAGGGGGGTGGGGGGGGTGGGGAGTGGCATCATCGGGCCAATGGTGACTCTAAGTCGTGATCCCGCGGTTGTGTTATTTGATATTTTATCGAATCGATTTATTATTTTATTTTTGAGGAAGATGAGCCCTGAGCGAACATCTGCCGCCAATCCTCCTCTGTCGGCCGAGGAAGACTGGCCCTGAGCTGACATCCGTGCCCATCCCCCTCTACTTTCCAGGTGGGACGCCTGCCACAGCGTGTCTCGCCAAGCGGTGCCGGGTCCTGCGCCCGGGATCCGGACCGGCGAACCCGGGGCCGGCGGAGCGGAACGTGCGAACTTCACCGCCGCGCCACCGGGCCGGCCCCCGGAGTTGTTTTAAAAATCCAGTAAGGGGCTGGCCCCGTGGCCGAGTGGTTAAGTTCGCGCGCTCCGCTGCAGGCGGCCCAGTGTTTCGTCGGTTCGGATCCCGGGCGCGGACACGGCACTGCTCATCAAACCACGCTGAGGCGGCGTCCCACATACCACCGCTAGAAGGACCCACAACGAAGAACACACAACTATGTACCGGGGGGGCTTTGGGGAGAAAAAGGAAAGACAAAAAATAAAATCTTCAAAACTCCAATAAAACTTTGAGTGAAGACGACGAGGAGGATGCGAAACGTATCTCACGCCTCCGAGCCGAGCCGTCCGTTTAGGAAGGGGGACGAGGACCCTTTGTAAGCGATGTCCCTTTTTAAGCACCATTCTAAACCACAGAACAGAACTCCCTCTCCTCGACCCGGAGCGACCCGGAGCGAGGAGGTTCCTGGGTGTGTCAGAGAGGGCCACGTCCTCTGCAGCACGAACGAACCGCCAGGGTTCGGCCACGGGAAAGAATTTCTTCCTCTCCAGGCGGACTAAAAGTCGCCGACGGCAGCGGGCGTAGGTGCTATCCTTCCCGTCCAGGAAAGGCAGGGAGAACTTCAGCCGTGAAGAGAAGGAGGTCTTCCTCACTCCCCGTTTCGGGAGGGCCCCTTTGGCAGGGGAGTTTTGTCTCCTGATTTCAAGTCAGGAAGAAAAGGGAGAGAGAGAGAGAGTGTCCTTCTCGTGCCAGGTCGGTCTGAGGGGGACCTCCTCTGGTTTCCTCCCTTCCCAGGGAAGGCCGTTCGCTCCTTCTTCTAGAAAAAGCTCCCAAAGCACCACCGCCCAGGATGGTTGACCTACGCCCATCGTCCCTCCTTTCCCAATCATTTCTACCGCGACAGAGGGACAGAGGCCCCGGCCCCATCCCCATCCCCACCCCCACCCCCATCGCCTGCCTCCTTGATGGCCAAAGGAGCTGCCTCTGAGAATGGAACGGGGCTTGGAAACCTTCTAGAGGGGTGACTCTCACCTGCCTGCCTGCTGGGAAAAGCACCCACGCTGTCCATCGGACTGCCCTTTTGGGCAAACGTAGGCGTGCCACATAGCGATCGACAGCTATGGCGGGGGGGCGGGGGCGGGGTGGCGTGGTGGTGCCCAGGATCCACGACACGTGACGGCTGCGGAGCACGACAGCCCTAAGACCTTGAGGGAGACGGGGTGGCGCGTGAATCCTTTCGGAACGAGAACGACAGGAAACGCTGACGGGGACGTGTTCTCGTCTCGAGAACACACCAACGCCTCGCACGGTGTCTGACCCGGGGTGCCTCTGACTTTTGTCATCAGAGACGATCCTGTCGACCGCCCCTCACGCTTTGGGGAAAAGGGGAGAGGGACTCGGTAGCACGGGAGAAGCCATCCATCCGCCCTTCCTTTCCGTCTTCACGGCTCCTTCTCGTGGAAAACGAGGAAGCCGTCCGGAGGAACGGAACACTGACCCGGGCCAAAGCGTGGCCCAGCCTGAGCCTCCAAAACCTTCTGCTAAGTGAGAGGTGCCAGACATCCAAGGCGACCTACGTTGCGATTCCACACAGAGGAGAGAGCTAGAACGGTCCAACCCTAGAGGGCGACAGCAGATGGCGGCGGCGGCGGCGGCGGCGGCGGCGGCGGCGGCGGCGGTGGTGGTGGTGGTGGTCGTGGTGAGGCAGATCCGGGAGTGGGGCCGTTTTTTCTTTCGGAGGGAGGGGATGGAAACGGAAACCTTCTGGAAATAGATAGCCGTGACGGATGCGCCACCTTGGGGAGAGAGACCCCCGAAGGCCACTGGCTTGTGCCCCGTGGAAAGGATGGATTCGGTGGGATGGGAATTCTACCTCCGTGTAGAGCGTGTGGTAAACCACGAGGTGGGTGGGTGGGTGGATGGCCTCCCTGCCTCGCCTCCACCTAGACGTCCACACACAGAGACCGACGAGGGAGGGAGGGAGGGAGGGAGGGAGGGAGAGAGACAAGATGGACAGAGGCCGAGGCCGAGGCCGAGGCCGAGGCAGTGAGCGAGTAAGTGATCGACCCTGGCCATAGGGATTCCTCAGAGGGCGTCTCTTGGCTCCCCAAACGAAGAATGTGTGTGGAGATCGAGAAAGATCACCGACCTAGGAGAACCAGCAAGACTTCCTCACCCTCCAGAGAGCCGCTGGGCCCCTGCCGTCCCTGCCACCGCCACCCCTACCCCTCGCCTTTGGCAGCGACGCCAACGAAAGGCAGGCAGACGAGTGGGAGAGTCGTGTGGTGGTGTCCCCCAAGGAAGGTGGGTCCATGCCGACGAGCGGTCGTCGGCGTGTGGAAAAGCCAGAGGCGGGCTGACTAGAAGGAGGGCGTCCTGGGGGAAGGGGCCAGGGTGTGAGGGAGAGAGGCCTGTTTCTCTTCCCCTGTTGGTCCCAAGTCAGGGGCCCAAAGGAGGAAAGCTGTCCGTTCCTTTCCGACTCGGACGGTTCGGGCGGGACCGACCGATCCCCGTGGCGGCGCGGTCGGGGCTTTCTGGACCAGAACCCCTCTCTCCGTCGCCTTTCGACCACACACACGCTTTAGAGGCCAAGAGAAAATGGATCGGGTCTCTCTGTCTCTCTCCCTAGAAAACAAGGGCCGGGGGCCGAGCCCGTGGACGAGCGGTCAAGTACGCGCCCCCACCCCGACCCCCGGCTTCGACGGCCCAGGTTTTCACCGGTTCGGATCCTGGGCGCAGCCCCAGACCCAGCATCGCCCTTCAAGCCCACATAGCAGAAACCCGAAAGACCTACCACTGGAACCTACAACTATGGATGGACGGGACGGGACGGGACGGGGCGGGGCGGGGCGGGGCGGGGCGGGGGTGGGGGGGGGCGGCTTTGGGGAGAAGGAAGAAAGAAAAAATAAAAGAAACACAAGGACGGTCATCGCGATAGTTCTTTCCACTTCCATCCATATGTTAACAGGACCCAAGTTTCCCGACCTCCATTTGGATGCATGTTAACTAAATGGAGAAGCTATTCAAAGGACTCCTCTAAAGAAGTCCACGTTCTTCTTTCTAAATGATAATGAAAATCATTGTCACCACCGCTCTTCCGACCCTCCATGTCCAGACGGCCTCCCGCCCCTCCCCCATCCCCAACTCCCGCCCCGCCCCGCCCCGCGCCGACCCCCGCCCCCGGCATTCGCCCCGCCCACCTTTCCCTCTCCACTCCTACCCCCCCGCCCCCCGCCGCCCGGGACACCACCCCCCGCACCCCACCCCCCCCCCATCCCGGCCGGGCCACCTGGTCGACCTCCTCGAACACTATATAAGAGGATGCCGGGCAGCCGGTGGCGCCCGACAAGCGGCCTCCTCACCGGCCGGACGGATCAGCCTCGCGGGGGCGGGCGATGGGGAGGCGTTCGTCCAGGTCAGGTCAGGTCAGGTCAGGTCAGGTCGGGGGAGGGAGGATGCAGCGCCGGCCGGCCTGGTGCGTGGCCTGGTCCCGATCCACCCCGCGTCTCGTTTCTCGGGCCGGGACGAGTACAGGCGGGGAGGCCGACTCGGTCACGGAAAGCGGCCTTGGGGAGGTTTTGGCGAACGTCCCTGTCCCAGGGCCGTCTGCCGACTAGGGGACGGAGTCCTCCTCCATGCGCCTTCTCGCCCCCAGTCGGGCGGGTTGTGGGTCGCGCGGTCGACTTGGCCATTTCACCGGAGGCGTCCTGCCTGCCGGGGCTCCCTCCCTCGGGCCGGTGCGAGCGGTCCTCGGGCGGCCCGGGAATTTGGGCCGCAGCGAACGAACGAACGAAGCCCGTCCCTCCTGCGTCGGCACGGATGAGACACAGCCCTGGTGGATGGAGCCGCTTTCCTCGGGTTTCCTTTTGCTTTCGGCCGCTGCTGCCACCAAACCTCCCTAAACGATAGGAATGAAAACGGGAACGGTTGGCATAATAAAAGCGTTTTGGTTGGCGTGTTTCTTGGCTTTTGGGGACTCGAGAGGTATGATGGATGATCTCCGATTGTCCTTTGGAAGGAAGGTCTATTTCATCCCAGTCGCACGAACCCCGCAAACGTGCGGCTGGACGAGGGAGGGAGGGAGGGAGGGAGGGAGGGAGGCCAACCACGGGATTTCCGCACGACCAGCTGATGGACACGACCGCCCCCGTGAGCCGGGCGGAGGGCAGCCGCCCGGGTCTCGCAGCTACGTGCCCGCGGAACCCTCGGGACTGCGAGAAGCCCGAGCGACCCGCAGTCACGCGGCGCTCGGCGCGGACATCTGGTCGGCCCGCGCGCCACGGGACCCGGGGGCCGGGCCGCTGGTCGACCCGGCAGGGCGGCGGCCCCAGCGGCGGCCTCGCCGCCGCTCGTCCGCAGGCTCCAGGGAGCCCTCGGGGCTCCGAGAAGCCCGAGCACCCCGTGGCCCCGCGACCCCTCGGCGCTCGGCGCGGACATCTGGTCGACCCGCGTGCCACCAGACCCGGGGGCCGGGTCGCCGGTCGACCCGGCAGGGCGGCGGCCCCGGCGGCGGCCTCGCCGCTGCTCGTCCGCCGGGTCGCCGGAGCCCTCGAGCCTCCGAGAAGGCCGAGCGCCCCGCGGTCCCGCGCCGCTCGGCGCTCGGCGCTCGGCGCGGACATCTGGTCGACCCGCGCGCC
>NW_027222233.1:22500-28392 GCF_041296265.1 Equus caballus
CCCCCACACGGCACGCCGTGGGGGGGGGCGACGAGGCACCCGTCCCCCCCGAGGGGGACGGGCACGCCTCCCTTACCGACTCGACCCCCCGCTTCTCAGACACACCAGCGCAGCGGTCACCTGAGGAGGGCGACGGGAACAGGGAACGACACC
The DNA here is from genome assembly GCF_041296265.1 of Equus caballus. Lineage (NCBI taxonomy): Eukaryota > Metazoa > Chordata > Mammalia > Perissodactyla > Equidae > Equus > Equus caballus. The sequence goes on from NW_027222233.1 coordinate 22,654, forward strand.
GCCAATCGGCCTCAGGCGCCTGAGGGACGACCTGGAACACTCCAGGGGCACCGCCAACGGCCGGGGGAGCGCGCTCACGCGTCCAAGAAGGCGCGCGGCGCGGCGGCAACACGGCCCGCCCCACCGTGGGGAGGGCCGCCCGCGAGACACAGCCAAGAGGCACAGGCGGAGCATCCGCCGCGTCACGGAGACCCCGACACCGCCCACGCCACAAGGCACGGGGCGGGGGAGCGAGGTCGGGCCGGATTCCGCACCCCTGCCACCTCCCACACGCCACTCGCAGCGGGGGAGAACGGGCGAGGGGGCCCGCGGGCAGAGCGAGAAGAGCGGTCCCGTTCGCCATGAACGTCCGTCCCTCGTCTGGCACGGCTTAGGCCCGGCCCGGGAGAGCACAGCATCACCACATCGATCAGCAGCATAACGCGAGGGATCCCCGAGCAAGGGAAGGCCGGCGAGGACAGCGAGCGGAGGAGCCTGCTTCAGCCTCACCGGCCCCCCTCCTCCTCTAGCAAGCGCGGGCGACGACCCCAGGACGAGAACGCCTGACACGCACTGGCACGGAGCCGGCGGGACGGGGTAAGTCGCGACCGCACCCGGGTGCCGGCAGCAGGGAGTGCACGTGGTAGAGGACCCCGCGCCCCTAACCCCGCCGCCCTCGGGTACCAGAGACCGGAGGTGGCACCACGGTCGCGGGGACGCCTGGAACGCACAAGAGCCGGCGCGCAGGCCCCAGCGGGCGGCTCAAGCGGCGGGGGTGGAAACGGGCGTCCGGTTCTCGGCCAGAGCCCGGAGACCTCCCCGCACACGCATCCAGGCACCCGGAAGCTCTCGGGCGACTGTCACCCGAGCAGAGCGTGTCAGCACTTATCTGGCGGCACAAAACCACCCATTCAGGGGCAAGAATCGCCGCGCCCGGAGACGGGGCCCACCCACGGATCACGAGGGGAACCCCTGGATCACGGCCACGGCCACCAGACCCCAAGCACGACCCCATCGCCACCAGGCCCGGAGCTCCCGGGGCCATCTGGTCGACCCCAGAAGCGTGGCGGCAGGGGGAGCCGGGGACAGCCTCCCGGGCCGCCCGCGCGGGCCGGGACCGGTCGGTCCCTCCCTCTGAGTCGCCGGGTCAGGACTTAGAAAAGAATTCCACGGAGGAGCCTCCGGCGACCGGGCCCGGGGCGGGACCGTGGCTCCCGTCCCTCAGCCGGGGCTCCACCTACGCCTCGAGCCGGCCCCCTCCCACCTCCGGACAAAGACGCGACCCGCGAAACTCGGAGAGAGAAGTCCGGTCCGACGGCCCGGACCCACCCCGGGCACGCGTCCCGGCCGGGGACGCCCTCCCCGGCCCGCCCTCGAGGGCTCCCGGGGCCGGTCCACGCTCTTCTCCAGGGCGGGACTTGGACAAAAAACTGCCACGGAGGAGGAGGCATCCGAGGACCGGGCCCGGTCCCCACCGCCAGAGCCGGTCGACTCGGAAGACCAGTGGGGAAAAGGCCAGCCCGGCGGCCGAGCCCGTCGCGCCCTCCACGGGCCTCCCCCGCAAGGCCCCGGCCGGTCCCCCACCTCCGGAGCGGGGCGCGGAAAGGGGATCGGCGACGCGGAAGGCCCGACCACCGGGCCGCCCTCAGGACGACGGCCGGGCACGGGACGAGTTCCCTCGCCCGTTCCCCCGCGGTGGCCCCCCACCCCCTCCCGGGGACGGAGGGGCACCGGCGGCTGCTGGTCGACCCGTCCGGGAGGCCCCACACCCCGGCCGGCACCGGGCGGCGCGGCGACAGCCACCTCCCTCAGTAGCCTGCACCTCCAATCTCCGGCGAGCGGGCGTCGCGCTCACGCACCGGCGCCACCGGGCCAGATCCCGCCAGCGACGCCGGCCTCCCGGGACTCTGCCTCGGTCACCGCGGCCGAGTCCCGTCCCTTGGCCCGCGTCGCCGGAGCTCCGGAGGAAAGAGACGATATAAAAGCGGCCGCCAGGTGGCACCCGGCGACCGGCGACCGCCTCAGCGGGACGGAGCCGGAGCGCGGGCCCGCCGGGAGCACAGCCGGGCCGCCGGGCCGCCAGATCCCGTCCCGGCGCCCCCTCGGACCCAGCCTCCCGGCCCAGCTCGGCCCCGGGGCGTCCGCCCGCGGGCTCCCGGCCGCCAAGGCGCAGCCCCAGCCGCAGGAGGGGGACCCGGAAAAGGTTTCTCGGGCGCTCACCGGGAAGGGGACGGGGAGAGTTCCCCCAGAGAGGCCAGGGGTCGGCCCGGGCCGGGCTGAGCCGGTGCGGCCGGGAGGCCGCCGCTTCCCGGAGCGGCCGGAGCGCCCCCGGGGCTCCCGGGAGGACTTAGAAAATCAGGGCGGGCGGGGACGGTCAAACCGAAACCAGGCACGTCATCCGAGAAGGACCGTGATGACGGGAGGAGGAAAGCTTTCAAGCGCAGAGGGTCTGTCGAAGGCAGGCGGAGAGTCTACCCGCTGAAACGGACGAAGATGGGAAAAAGAGGCTAGCTGAGGTGCCGACATTTAAGGAAATTAAAAAAAAAAAAAAAGCACGAGGGCGTGGAGAACTGGGGGAAAATCAACACTGAGAAATCTACCCTCTGAAACTGACGAAGATGGGCAACAGGGGCTAGCTCGGGTGGCAATCTTTAAGCAGAACACACACACACACACACACACACACACACACAAGCGCGTAGAGACCTGGGGAAAAAGCAACGCTGAGAAATCTACCCTCTGAAACTGACGAACATGGGCAACACAGGCTAGCTCAGGTGGCAATCGTTAAGCAAAAAAATAAATAAATAAAATAAAAAACTACAATGGCGAGGAGACCCGGTGAAAAAGCAACCCTGAAAAAAGGTACCCTCTGAAACGGAGGAAGCAGGGCAACAGAGCCTAGCTCAGGTGACAATATTTAAGCCAAAAAGAAAGAAACAAAGAAACAAAGAAACAAAGAAAAGAGCAAGGGAGTGGAGACCTTGGAAAGAGCGATACTGAAAAATCTAGCCTCTGAACTGACAAAGATGGGCAACACACGTTAGCTCAAGTGCCAATCTTGCAAAGAAAACACACACACTCACACACACACACACACTGAGGGACGTGGAGACCTGGGGAAAAAGCAACACTGAGAAATCCACCCTCTGAAGCTGACGAAAATGGGCCACAGAGGCTAGCTCAGGCGGCAATCGTTAAGCAAAAGAAACACACAAGGGCGTGGAGACCTGGGGAAAAAGCAACACTGAGAAATCCACCCTCAGAAACTGAGAAAGAAGCGCAACAGAGGCTAGCTCAGGTGGCAATCGTTAAGCAAAAGAAACACACAAGGGCGTGGAGACCCGGGTAAAAAGCAGCACGGAGAAATCCACCCTCTGAAACTGAGGAACATGGGCAACAGACGCTAGCTCAGGTTGGAACCTTTAAGCAGAAAAGAAAGACACCAGGGCGTGGAGAGCTGGCGAAAAAAGCAACACTGAGAAAACTACCCTCTGAAACTGAGAAAGAAGCGCAACAGAGGCTAGCTCAGGTGGCAATCTTTAAGCAAAAGAAACACACAAGGGCGTGGAGACCTGGGGAAAAAGCAACACTGAGAAATCTACCCTCTGAAACTGATGAACATGGGCAACAGAGGCTAGCTCAGGTGGCAATCGTTAAGCAAAAGGAAAACACAAGGGCGTGGAGACCTGGGGAAAAAGCAACACTGAGAAATCCACCCTCTGAAGCTGACGAAAATGGGCAACAGAGGCTACCTCAGGTGGCAATCATTAAGCAAAATAATAAAATAAAATAAAAAACTACAATGGCGAGGAGACCCGGTGAAAAAGCAACCCTGAAAAAAGGTACCCGCTGAAACGGAGGAAGCAGGGCAACAGAGCCTAGCTCAGGTGACAATATTTAAGCCAAAAAGAAAGAAAGAAAGAAAGAAAGAAAGAAAGAAAGAAAGAAAGAAAGAGCAAGGGAGTGGAGACCTTGGAAAGAGCAATACTGAAAAATCTAGCCTCTGACTGACAAAGACTGGCAACACACGTTAGCTCAAGTGCCAATCTTGCAAAGAAAACACACACACTCACACACACACACACTGAGGGACGTGGAGATCTGGGGAAAAAGCAACACTGAGAAATCCACCCTCTGAAGCTGACGAAAATGGGCCACAGAGGCTAGCTCAGGTGGCAATCGTTAAGCAAAAGAAACACACAAGGGCGTGGAGACCCGGGTAAAAAGCAGCACGGAGAAATCCACCCTCTGAAACTGAGGAACATGGGCAACAGACCCTAGCTCAGGTTGCAACCTTTAAGCAGAAAAGAAAGACACAAGGGCGTGGAGACCCGGGTAAAAAGCAGCACGGAGAAATCCACCCTCTGAAACTGACGAACATGGGCAACAGAGGCTAGCTCAGGTGGCAATCGTTAAGCAAAAGAAACACACAGGGGCGTGGAGACCTGGGCAAAAAGCAGCACTGAGAAATCTACCCTCTGAAACTGACGAAGATGGGCCACAGAGGCTAGCTCAGGTGGCAATCGTTAAGCAAAAGAAACAACACAAGGGCGTGGAGACCTGGGGAAAAAGCAACACTGAGAAATCCACCCTCTCAAACTGACGAACATGGGCAACACGGGCTAGCTCAGGTGGCAATTTTTAAGGAAAAATAAAAGGAAGTGCGTGGAGACCTGGGGAAAAAGCAACACGGAGAAATCCACCCTCAGAAACTGAGAAAGAAGCGCAACAAAGGCTAGCTCAGGTGGCAATCGTTAAGCAAAAGAAACACACAAGGGCGTGGAGACCTGGGGAAAAAGCAGCACTGAGAAATGTACCCTCTGAAACTGACGACGATGGGCAACAGAGGCTAGCTCAGGTGGCAATCTTTAAGCAAAAGGGAAACACAAGGGCGTGGAGACCTGGGGAAAAAGCAACACTGAGAATTCTACCCTCTGAAACTGCCGAAGATGGGCAACAGATGCTAGCTTTGGTTCAATATTTGAGCAAAAAAAAAAAAAAAAAAAACACACACACACACACACACACAAGGGCGTGCAGAACTTGGGAAAGAGCAAGACTGAGAAATCTACCCTCTGAAACTGACAAAGATGGGCAACAGAGACTAGCTCAGGTGGCAATCGTTAAGCAAAAGAAACACACAAGGGCGTGGAGACCTGGGGAAAAAGCAGCACGGAGAAATCCACACTCTGAAACTGACGAAGATGGGCCACAGAGGCTACCTCAGGTGGCAATCATTAAGCAAAAATATAAAATAAAATAAAAAAAACTACAATGGCGAGGAGACCCGGTGAAAAAGCAACCCTGAAAAAAGGTACCCGCTGAAACGGAGGAAGCAGGCAACAGAGCCTAGCTCAGGTGACAATATTTAAGCCAAAAAGAAAGAAAGAAAGAAAGAAAGGTAGGAAGAAAGAAAAGAGCAAGGGAGTGGAGACCTTGGGAAAGAGCGATACTGAAAAATCTAGCCTCTGACTGACAAAGACTGGCAACACACGTTAGCTCAAGTGCCAATCTTGCAAAGAAAACACACACACTCACACACACACACACTGAGGGACTTGGAGACCTGGGGAAAAAGCAACACTGAGAAATCCACCCTCTGAAGCTGACGAAAATGGGCCACAGAGGCTAGCTCAGGTGGCAATCGTTAAGCAAAAGAAACACACAAGGGCGTGGAGACCTGGGGAAAAAGCAACACGGAGAAATCCACCCTCTGAAACTGACGAAGAAGGGCAACAGATGCTAGCTTAGGTTCAA
>NW_027222234.1:0-12500 GCF_041296265.1 Equus caballus
GAAGCAGGGCAACAGAGCCTCGCTCAGGTGACAATCTTTAAGCCAAAAAAAAAAAAAGAAAAGAAAAGAGCAAGGGAGTGGAGACCTTGGGAAAGAGCGATACTGAAAAAATCTAGCCTCTGAAACTGACAAAGATTGGCAACACACGTTAGCTCAAGTGCCAATCTTGCAAAGAAAACACACACACCTCACACACACACACAGTGAGGGACTTGGAGACCTGGGGAAAAAGCAACACTGAGAAACCTACCCTCTCAAACTGACGAAGATGGGCAACAGATGCTAGCTTAGGTTCAATATTTGAGCAAAAAAAAAAAAAAAAAAACACACACACACACACAAGGGCGTGCAGAACTTGGGAAAGAGCAAGACTGAGAAATCTACCCTCTGAAACTGACAAAGATGGGAAACAGAGGCTTAGCTCAGGTGGCAATCTTTAAGCAGAAAAAAAAACAACAACAACAACAAAAAACCCCACAATGGAGTGGAGACCCGGGGGAAATCAACACTGAAAAATACAAATACAATGGAAGGCCAATAGACAGAGCAGGCACTTTCACCTGGGGAGGAGGAGGTACGCATGGATGACCAATAAGCGCATGAAAAGATGTGAGCTGTTCCCTGGAAAAGCAAGTGAGAAAATTAGAGGGAGACATTGTGGGGACACATGGGTGAGACTGGCTTCTTCCAAATACAGGAACAGGATCAAACTGCTAGTGAGGTCGCGGAGAAGCCAAGTCAGTCACTCACGCCTCACTGGTGGTGAAGGGAAACGGTATGGCCTCTGTGAAAAATGGCGTGGCGGGTTCCAAAACTCACACGCCGCGGAAACAACCACCGAAAGTGGCAACCTACATAAGCCCTTGGTGTATCTTGCCTCCTAAGAGCGTCTGTATGTAGCTGGAGCCTTGGGTCGTTAAGGCTTCCACAGTGATCTGTGGTGGTGGTGGTGGGGGGCCTTGGGCCTTGGGGGTCTCCGCTGGACCTCCAGGAAGTCAGCTTTTGTGGAGTCCCGTGAGTCCTTCCAGGGAGGGAGGCATCCAACCCGAGGGTGGTCTGGAGGGCCCCACTCCCGCCACTCCCGGGGGCTGGGGCGGGGGGCGGGGTGGGGGCTGCGGCCACGTTCCTGTTCATTCACACAGAATCCGGGGCATGAATGTTCTTAGCAGCTCTGTTCCACACAGACCCACACTGGAAACCACACAGACGTCCTGCAAGTCCCATCCCTTGCTCATGTCGCCGGGGCTCCGGAGGAGGGCCACTCTGTAAAAGCGGCCGCCAGATGGCGCCCAACAACCGGCGCGGAGGGGTCAGCGGGAGGGAACCAGGCCAGCGAGAGTGCACAGCCTGAGCCCACCGCCGGGTCAGGTCTCTCTCTGTCTACCTCTGTCTCTGTCTCTCTGTCTCTCTGTCTCTGACTCTGTCTCTCTCTCTCTCTTCTCTCTGGGCCCGCTTGGGGCGGCCGGGAGGTCACCACGCGAGGCCCCCAGGGTGTCCACCTCGGAGCTCCCAGGCAGCACAGGGCAACCCTGGGCGCAGAAGGAGGCTCTTGGAAAATCGGCGGGGAGGGGGGTGGGGTGGGTGGGCTTGCCAGGAAGGGGACAGACTCCCCACGTGACTCCTGGGCCGGGCCGGGGCTGCCGGCTGGCTGACGCGGACAGAGGGTGGAAAAGTCCCCGGAGATGCCACGGGGCAGGCCGGGGCTGCCGGCCCCCGATTCCCGGAGCGGCCCGAGCACTTCCCGGGTCCCGGGAGGACTTAGAAAATCAGGGCGGGGTGGGGGGGTGGGGGTCGCTGTCAAACCGAAACCATGCACGTCATCAGAGAAGGACCCGTGACGACGGAGGAATTGTCCGCAGTCTGTCAGGAATTGCTGTGCAGCCTGTCACTTCCGGCCCAGAGGGTCTTTCTAAGGCAGACGGACAGACGGAGCCCACAAGTCGTAGAGGAAAGGACCCGAGCCGCTTGGCCGCTGAAAAAGTTTACAAGACAAAACGGGTCTCCCTCCGCACGGGGCCACAGCAAAGCCCAAAGACGACACACGGGGGGAGCATGGGTGCAGATTCACGTGTGGTGATAAGAATATGGATTTCAGCAGGGCTTCCCGTCCTCATCAACAAGCAGAAGCACCCAAATGGTGCGGGTTGGGGGCAGAGACCTCACAGCCATTCCCTCCACAAATCGAGTTCCCCGGGACATCCTCACAGCGCCGTGCTGTGAGTGTGTGTGGGTGTTTAAAATGGGGTAAATGTGGACGTGGAACTGCTCCGTGAAACCAAAATAACAACAGTCGTAGATCTTCTTTGGTCATTAGAAAATTCTTCCCCCTCCCCCCCCCAGCGGTGCACGTATTTCCCTTCCAAATAAGAAGAACGGGAAAGGAGATGTTAAAGGCAAGCAGAGAGAGGAAAAACTGTTGGCAAAACAAAAGCTGAGCTCCCGTCCGAGGGAGGCCTCCTCCGTTAGAGGCCTAGGAAATCATTCTGACAAAATGGAGGATCTCTGTCTTTGGTGTCGATTCCCTCAGAGGTCAAGAGAAACCTTTTCCAATGTCTTTATCAGGAGGAGACTAGAAGTTAGAGAAAAGTATCCTTTCGAGAGCGAGAAAAACCAATTCTGATTTTGCATCAGCTTCCCTCCGATCTTGAAACTCATTGACTTGATTCCATTCTGTCGATGGAAATAATCCGGAACCAATCTATCCGTGAAAATCGGGGTGAGTTTATTCTGACCTAAGATGTAAGGACTGTGGCCCGGGGCCTTTCTTCCTGAAGGAAGAAAGGGCGCCCGGGAAGTGGGGTGTACAGAGTGCTTCTAGACCCCCAGAGAGGACGTTTCACATAGGATCGAAAGGTCCCTTGGACGATAGTCGCGACACTGCTCTGTCAGCACAGCGATCGACAGACACTGCTGGGTGGCAGGTCTGTTGTCTGGGCCTGGGTGGTCACAGGTGAGCCGGATGGTCAAAGGTGAGCGCAACCATCCGTTCCTAGCCTAAGGAAAGATGCCTCTCCTTAAGGAAAGGCCCGAGCACGGGGAAGCTGCTCCTTTCCCTTAAGGGCATTGGTTCTTGCCGTAGGAAATGTTTAAAGCAGATCTACGATGCGATGCGTGCTCGACGGCCACGTCAGGCCCTTTTGGAAAAACACTGTCAGGCCGAATTAGGCCGACACCCAATGGCTTCCTCATAGACTCCAATAGATCCTATCGCTCGCCATTTCTATCTGTCCACTCGTTCCAATTTTAGGCCACTTGACCACGAACAGACCTTTTTCTCAGATTTTTTTCCCCGTGATCACCTTTTCACAGACAAAACGATCTTTACTTTTTAGGCCCTCTTGCCTGAAGGCAGCCATCTCACTTTCCTTGAACACAAAGATGTTTCCCATATTCACTTTTAGTGGCTTTTTGTTTTGTTTTGTGTTGTTTTGTTTTGAGGACGATGAGCCCTGAGCTAACTGCTGCCAATCCTCCTCTTTTTGCCGAGGAAGGCTGGCCCTGAGCTAACCTCCGTGCCCATCTTCCTCTACTTCATATGTGGGACGCCTACCACCACGTGGCTCGCCCAGCGGTGCCACGTCCACCCCCGGGATCCGAACCGGCGAACCCCGGGCCGGCGAAGTGGAACAGGCACACTTAACCAGCGTGCCACTGGGCCGGCCTAGTGGCTTTCATCGCATTCGTTAAGTAGAATTTTTAACCCTCACGAACCTTAATTTTGGTGAAAACTAAGAAGTCAGCAATTAGGAACTGTCCTTCCCATGAGCAGTCTGTCGCTTGGCCAATTTCTAAACACTTGGCCACTTTTAGAAACATGGGATTTCATAGGTTTATCTCTTCCTTCGCTTTATTTGATTTCATCTCACTTTAGTTTTTGGGTGAGGAAGATCGGCCCTCACAGAGCTGACGCCTGTTGCCAATCTTCCTCTTCTTTCTGCTTGAGGGAGAGCGGGCCCGAGGTAACACCTGCGCCCCACTTCCTTGATCTTGCGGACGGGATGCCACCACAGCCCGGTGTGAGGAGCGGTGGAGGTCCACGCCCGGGATCTGAACCCGAGGACCCCAGGCTGCCGAAGCTGAGTGCAGGAGCTTAACCACTATGCCGCCGTGCCGCCGTCCCCTGTCAAAGCTTTTAATAAAGCACGAGACGTGTTCCTCGATAGACCCAAACGTCTTTTCGTTTCCGTATCCTCACAAACCCAAAGTAGATAAACTTCTATTTAGCCACTCACGTCTCAGGTTCTATCTTACTCGGAAATGATCTACATCGTCAAGGAAATTGTTTTTGTCTTAAGTTTGGCACCCGAGCTAACGACTGTTGCCAATCTTCCGTTTTTGTTTTTTCCCCCCCCCCGATTTTTCTCCCCAAATCCCCCCCATGACATAGTTGTCTATCTTAGTTGAGGGCCGTTCTAGTGGTGGCATGTGGGACGCCGCCTCCACACGGCCCGACGAGCGGTGCCGTGTCCGTGCCCGGGATCTGAACGGGCAAAACCCTGGGCCGCCGAAGGGGAGCGTGGGAACTTAACCACTCGGCCACGGGGCTGCCCCCGTCCGTGGACTTTTTTATCACCTGATTTCACCTCGCAAAACTTCAAAGCTTCAAGTTATCAGAGAGGTTTGGGAAGTTGTTTCTATTTATTTAATTAATTTATTTTTCGAGGAAGACGAGCCCCGAGCTGACACCTGCTGCCAATTCTCCTCTTTTTGCCCCGGGAGAGTGGTCCCGAGCTAACATCCGTGCCCATCCTCCTCCCGTTGATAGGCGGGACGCCGACCACAGCATGGCTCACCAAGCGGCGCCACGTCCGCACCCTGGATCCGAACCGGCGAACCCCTGGCCGACAAAACGGAACGTGCGAACTTAACTGCTGTACCGCCGGGCTGGCCCTTCGGGAAGTTCTTTTCAGGACACGGGCCATAAACTAGAATCACCGCTACAGGTTTATCGGAGCGACATCAGCGTTCGTGGTGGATTGAGTCGTCCCCTCTGTCTCTCCCCTCCAGGGGACAACCAAAGGGACGTCTATCGACCCACCCACCAAGGATTCCCCCCCCCCGCATGGCACAGCAGGATGCCTGAGAGATCCACGCAGCCCTACAGCGGCAAGTCACATTCGCACGGTCAAAATTCAATGGCAGAGGGGGCTGGCCCCGTGGCCGAGTGGTTAAGTTCGCGCGCTCCGCTGCAGGCGGCCCAGTGTTTCGTGGGTTCGAATCCTGGGCGCGGACATGGCACTGTTCATCAGACCACGCTGAGGCAGCGTCCCACATGCCACAACTAGAAGAACCCACAACGAAGAATACACAACTATGTACCGGGGGGCTTTGGGGAGAAAAAGGAAAAAATAAAATCTTTAAAAAAAAAATTCAATGGCAGAGACAAAACGTTAAGGTCAGCGAGAGGGAAGAGAATAACCGGCCCAGGAGCAACGGTGTGAAGAACATGGAGAAGACGGGTCCTAGACGCCGGGGTCCCCGGAGCAGCGATTTCATCAGAGGCCCGCGAACGTCCACGATCTCCACACCACGTTTATGGCCGACTGCGTGTGTGGGTCCTTTGGAATCGACCAGGCTACCGTCTGGGCCACTTTGGGACATCGTGTCTAGCTGCCCCGAGCGGTGGAGCTGTCGTTCGAGTGTAAGATGGGGCCCGTCCGGGGAGAGCATGGGGACGGGGAAAGGGAGGCCGCGGGAAGTCACAGAGTCTGAGGTGTTCGGGGGAGACCGACTCTTCTAAAGTGGAGGCGGTAGAAGGAGAGCAGCAGGATTTTTGGATTTTTGTTCTCTCTGTTAGGTATCTGGGTCCGGAGGAGAGTGGGGCGGGGGGGGGGGATGGTTGTGATGGTGGTGGTGGTGGTGGGTGTGAGGCTGAGGCAGGGCTGGTGTTTCCTTTCCGGGTCAGGTGAAAGAGCTCCTCCAGTGGAGGTTTTTGGACAAGGGGTCTGGTCTGGCAGGATGGGAGGTTGCGGGTCGAGCCACAGGGGAATCTGTCGTAGCTCAGACTCGGGCCTTTGAAGAAATAGACAGAGAGAGGAGTTTTGCTCTGTCTGTCACCGCAGCCGGCACCTCAGGAGCAACAACAGAAGGCTTCCCGAATGAGTGAAGGGGCAGGAGCCAGCGTGCCCCGTGCCTCTCTCAGCCCTGCGCCGGCAGGGAAGGAAGCAGGCAGGCAGGCAGGCAGGCAGGCAGGCAGGCAGGCAGGCCTCAGGGCTACTCCCGTCCTACTGCCCGGTGGTCCCTGTCCCGGCCCCGCCCCCACTCTCCCCCTGACCCTCACCGCTCCCCAGCCCTCTTCTCAGCCAGAGAGGCGATGGGGGGGGGCGGGGCGGTCCCAGAACAAGTTTCCTCTCATCCACCATCATCTTGCCACCCTGACGACTTGGCCCGAGATCCTGCCTAGGCTGTAGCCGTGTGTGGTTTTCCTGTGGACAAGGGGGCCGGTTCACCATTTCGGAGGAAACCCCTAGCCTTCCACTGCCGAGTCGAGTCGGTGGGACTCGCCAGCCTGGGAGGGGGGGGGGGGGAGGGGAGGTCAGGCCCATTCATTCCGACGGGCCTGGTGTCAGGGCTTCATTCAAGTGCAGGAAGCTCTCTCCCATGGCCTCGGGCTCTTTTCCATTGAACGGCTTTCTTCAATTCCCCCACCCTTAGGCCGCAGTCCGCCAAGGGCCGGGAGGCAGGGAGGGAAGATGTTGGGGCAGGGTGGCTGTCTGAGAAACTCGCCTCGTCTGGGGCAGAAAGAGTGCCCCCCTCCTTTCTCTAACCCTACTAGACTGCTTGAGGATCACGGACGGTTTGGCTCATCGATGAGCCCTGCGTTATGGGCCCGGCAAGCAAACTCCTAACTGGCAACCCGCTGCTCTAGGCGTGTGTGGGTTTTTTGATCATTCACCTTCAAGTTCGCACGACATTGGTCCGTGTCCCCCGCCCCAGCTTCCCATGGGAAATCCTCCGTCTCTTTCCACAGACTCACTGGCGACTTCACACAGCGCCTGCCTCCTCCTCCTCCTCCTCCTCCTCCCCCCCCCTCCTCCTCCGAAGGAAGGGGCTGACCCCATGGCCGAGCGGTTGAGTTTGCACGCTCCGCTTCAGCGGCCCGGGGCTTCAAAGGTTCGGATCCTGGGCTCGGACACGGTACCGCTCATCAAGCCACGCTGAGGTGGCGTCCCACACGGCAGAACCAGAGGGACCCTCAAAGAGAATATACAACTAGGTACTGGGGTGCTCTGGGGAGAAGAAGAAGAAGGAGGAGGAATAAAAAGAAAAGATAAGATTGGCAATGAGCTCGGGTGCCGGTCTTTAAAAAAAAAAAAAAAAAGAGGAAGAAAGATGGACAAACAGGAACGAATCCCACTGACGGCACCTCCAAATGGTGGGGGGTAGGGGGGTGGGGGGGGTGGGGAGTGGCATCATCGGGCCAATGGTGACTCTAAGTCGTGATCCCGCGGTTGTGTTATTTGATATTTTATCGAATCGATTTATTATTTTATTTTTGAGGAAGATGAGCCCTGAGCGAACATCTGCCGCCAATCCTCCTCTGTCGGCCGAGGAAGACTGGCCCTGAGCTGACATCCGTGCCCATCCCCCTCTACTTTCCAGGTGGGACGCCTGCCACAGCGTGTCTCGCCAAGCGGTGCCGGGTCCTGCGCCCGGGATCCGGACCGGCGAACCCGGGGCCGGCGGAGCGGAACGTGCGAACTTCACCGCCGCGCCACCGGGCCGGCCCCCGGAGTTGTTTTAAAAATCCAGTAAGGGGCTGGCCCCGTGGCCGAGTGGTTAAGTTCGCGCGCTCCGCTGCAGGCGGCCCAGTGTTTCGTCGGTTCGGATCCCGGGCGCGGACACGGCACTGCTCATCAAACCACGCTGAGGCGGCGTCCCACATACCACCGCTAGAAGGACCCACAACGAAGAACACACAACTATGTACCGGGGGGGCTTTGGGGAGAAAAAGGAAAGACAAAAAATAAAATCTTCAAAACTCCAATAAAACTTTGAGTGAAGACGACGAGGAGGATGCGAAACGTATCTCACGCCTCCGAGCCGAGCCGTCCGTTTAGGAAGGGGGACGAGGACCCTTTGTAAGCGATGTCCCTTTTTAAGCACCATTCTAAACCACAGAACAGAACTCCCTCTCCTCGACCCGGAGCGACCCGGAGCGAGGAGGTTCCTGGGTGTGTCAGAGAGGGCCACGTCCTCTGCAGCACGAACGAACCGCCAGGGTTCGGCCACGGGAAAGAATTTCTTCCTCTCCAGGCGGACTAAAAGTCGCCGACGGCAGCGGGCGTAGGTGCTATCCTTCCCGTCCAGGAAAGGCAGGGAGAACTTCAGCCGTGAAGAGAAGGAGGTCTTCCTCACTCCCCGTTTCGGGAGGGCCCCTTTGGCAGGGGAGTTTTGTCTCCTGATTTCAAGTCAGGAAGAAAAGGGAGAGAGAGAGAGAGTGTCCTTCTCGTGCCAGGTCGGTCTGAGGGGGACCTCCTCTGGTTTCCTCCCTTCCCAGGGAAGGCCGTTCGCTCCTTCTTCTAGAAAAAGCTCCCAAAGCACCACCGCCCAGGATGGTTGACCTACGCCCATCGTCCCTCCTTTCCCAATCATTTCTACCGCGACAGAGGGACAGAGGCCCCGGCCCCATCCCCATCCCCACCCCCACCCCCATCGCCTGCCTCCTTGATGGCCAAAGGAGCTGCCTCTGAGAATGGAACGGGGCTTGGAAACCTTCTAGAGGGGTGACTCTCACCTGCCTGCCTGCTGGGAAAAGCACCCACGCTGTCCATCGGACTGCCCTTTTGGGCAAACGTAGGCGTGCCACATAGCGATCGACAGCTATGGCGGGGGGGCGGGGGCGGGGTGGCGTGGTGGTGCCCAGGATCCACGACACGTGACGGCTGCGGAGCACGACAGCCCTAAGACCTTGAGGGAGACGGGGTGGCGCGTGAATCCTTTCGGAACGAGAACGACAGGAAACGCTGACGGGGACGTGTTCTCGTCTCGAGAACACACCAACGCCTCGCACGGTGTCTGACCCGGGGTGCCTCTGACTTTTGTCATCAGAGACGATCCTGTCGACCGCCCCTCACGCTTTGGGGAAAAGGGGAGAGGGACTCGGTAGCACGGGAGAAGCCATCCATCCGCCCTTCCTTTCCGTCTTCACGGCTCCTTCTCGTGGAAAACGAGGAAGCCGTCCGGAGGAACGGAACACTGACCCGGGCCAAAGCGTGGCCCAGCCTGAGCCTCCAAAACCTTCTGCTAAGTGAGAGGTGCCAGACATCCAAGGCGACCTACGTTGCGATTCCACACAGAGGAGAGAGCTAGAACGGTCCAACCCTAGAGGGCGACAGCAGATGGCGGCGGCGGCGGCGGCGGCGGCGGCGGCGGCGGCGGCGGTGGTGGTGGTGGTGGTCGTGGTGAGGCAGATCCGGGAGTGGGGCCGTTTTTTCTTTCGGAGGGAGGGGATGGAAACGGAAACCTTCTGGAAATAGATAGCCGTGACGGATGCGCCACCTTGGGGAGAGAGACCCCCGAAGGCCACTGGCTTGTGCCCCGTGGAAAGGATGGATTCGGTGGGATGGGAATTCTACCTCCGTGTAGAGCGTGTGGTAAACCACGAGGTGGGTGGGTGGGTGGATGGCCTCCCTGCCTCGCCTCCACCTAGACGTCCACACACAGAGACCGACGAGGGAGGGAGGGAGGGAGGGAGGGAGGGAGAGAGACAAGATGGACAGAGGCCGAGGCCGAGGCCGAGGCCGAGGCAGTGAGCGAGTAAGTGATCGACCCTGGCCATAGGGATTCCTCAGAGGGCGTCTCTTGGCTCCCCAAACGAAGAATGTGTGTGGAGATCGAGAAAGATCACCGACCTAGGAGAACCAGCAAGACTTCCTCACCCTCCAGAGAGCCGCTGGGCCCCTGCCGTCCCTGCCACCGCCACCCCTACCCCTCGCCTTTGGCAGCGACGCCAACGAAAGGCAGGCAGACGAGTGGGAGAGTCGTGTGGTGGTGTCCCCCAAGGAAGGTGGGTCCATGCCGACGAGCGGTCGTCGGCGTGTGGAAAAGCCAGAGGCGGGCTGACTAGAAGGAGGGCGTCCTGGGGGAAGGGGCCAGGGTGTGAGGGAGAGAGGCCTGTTTCTCTTCCCCTGTTGGTCCCAAGTCAGGGGCCCAAAGGAGGAAAGCTGTCCGTTCCTTTCCGACTCGGACGGTTCGGGCGGGACCGACCGATCCCCGTGGCGGCGCGGTCGGGGCTTTCTGGACCAGAACCCCTCTCTCCGTCGCCTTTCGACCACACACACGCTTTAGAGGCCAAGAGAAAATGGATCGGGTCTCTCTGTCTCTCTCCCTAGAAAACAAGGGCCGGGGGCCGAGCCCGTGGACGAGCGGTCAAGTACGCGCCCCCACCCCGACCCCCGGCTTCGACGGCCCAGGTTTTCACCGGTTCGGATCCTGGGCGCAGCCCCAGACCCAGCATCGCCCTTCAAGCCCACATAGCAGAAACCCGAAAGACCTACCACTGGAACCTACAACTATGGATGGACGGGACGGGACGGGACGGGGCGGGGCGGGGCGGGGCGGGGCGGGGGTGGGGGGGGGCGGCTTTGGGGAGAAGGAAGAAAGAAAAAATAAAAGAAACACAAGGACGGTCATCGCGATAGTTCTTTCCACTTCCATCCATATGTTAACAGGACCCAAGTTTCCCGACCTCCATTTGGATGCATGTTAACTAAATGGAGAAGCTATTCAAAGGACTCCTCTAAAGAAGTCCACGTTCTTCTTTCTAAATGATAATGAAAATCATTGTCACCACCGCTCTTCCGACCCTCCATGTCCAGACGGCCTCCCGCCCCTCCCCCATCCCCAACTCCCGCCCCGCCCCGCCCCGCGCCGACCCCCGCCCCCGGCATTCGCCCCGCCCACCTTTCCCTCTCCACTCCTACCCCCCCGCCCCCCGCCGCCCGGGACACCACCCCCCGCACCCCACCCCCCCCCCATCCCGGCCGGGCCACCTGGTCGACCTCCTCGAACACTATATAAGAGGATGCCGGGCAGCCGGTGGCGCCCGACAAGCGGCCTCCTCACCGGCCGGACGGATCAGCCTCGCGGGGGCGGGCGATGGGGAGGCGTTCGTCCAGGTCAGGTCAGGTCAGGTCAGGTCAGGTCGGGGGAGGGAGGATGCAGCGCCGGCCGGCCTGGTGCGTGGCCTGGTCCCGATCCACCCCGCGTCTCGTTTCTCGGGCCGGGACGAGTACAGGCGGGGAGGCCGACTCGGTCACGGAAAGCGGCCTTGGGGAGGTTTTGGCGAACGTCCCTGTCCCAGGGCCGTCTGCCGACTAGGGGACGGAGTCCTCCTCCATGCGCCTTCTCGCCCCCAGTCGGGCGGGTTGTGGGTCGCGCGGTCGACTTGGCCATTTCACCGGAGGCGTCCTGCCTGCCGGGGCTCCCTCCCTCGGGCCGGTGCGAGCGGTCCTCGGGCGGCCCGGGAATTTGGGCCGCAGCGAACGAACGAACGAAGCCCGTCCCTCCTGCGTCGGCACGGATGAGACACAGCCCTGGTGGATGGAGCCGCTTTCCTCGGGTTTCCTTTTGCTTTCGGCCGCTGCTGCCACCAAACCTCCCTAAACGATAGGAATGAAAACGGGAACGGTTGGCATAATAAAAGCGTTTTGGTTGGCGTGTTTCTTGGCTTTTGGGGACTCGAGAGGTATGATGGATGATCTCCGATTGTCCTTTGGAAGGAAGGTCTATTTCATCCCAGTCGCACGAACCCCGCAAACGTGCGGCTGGACGAGGGAGGGAGGGAGGGAGGGAGGGAGGGAGGCCAACCACGGGATTTCCGCACGACCAGCTGATGGACACGACCGCCCCCGTGAGCCGGGCGGAGGGCAGCCGCCCGGGTCTCGCAGCTACGTGCCCGCGGAACCCTCGGGACTGCGAGAAGCCCGAGCGACCCGCAGTCACGCGGCGCTCGGCGCGGACATCTGGTCGGCCCGCGCGCCACGGGACCCGGGGGCCGGGCCGCTGGTCGACCCGGCAGGGCGGCGGCCCCAGCGGCGGCCTCGCCGCCGCTCGTCCGCAGGCTCCAGGGAGCCCTCGGGGCTCCGAGAAGCCCGAGCACCCCGTGGCCCCGCGACCCCTCGGCGCTCGGCGCGGACATCTGGTCGACCCGCGTGCCACCAGACCCGGGGGCCGGGTCGCCGGTCGACCCGGCAGGGCGGCGGCCCCGGCGGCGGCCTCGCCGCTGCTCGTCCGCCGGGTCGCCGGAGCCCTCGAGCCTCCGAGAAGGCCGAGCGCCCCGCGGTCCCGCGCCGCTCGGCGCTCGGCGCTCGGCGCGGACATCTGGTCGACCCGCGCGCCACGGGACCCGGGGGCCGAGTCCGGGCCGGGCCGCTGGTCGACCCGGCAGGGCGGCGGCCCCGGGGGCCTCGCGGCTGCTCGTCCGCAGCCTCCAGGGAGCCCCGAGGGGCTCCGAGAAGCCCGAGCGCCCCGCGGCCCCGCGGCGCTCGGCGCGGACA
>NW_027222235.1:0-7500 GCF_041296265.1 Equus caballus
CTATTTATTTAATTAATTTATTTTTCGAGGAAGACGAGCCCCGAGCTGACACCTGCTGCCAATTCTCCTCTTTTTGCCCCGGGAGAGTGGTCCCGAGCTAACATCCGTGCCCATCCTCCTCCCGTTGATAGGCGGGACGCCGACCACAGCATGGCTCACCAAGCGGCGCCACGTCCGCCACCCTGGATCCGAACCGGCGAACCCCTGGCCGACAAAACGGAACGTGCGAACTTAACTGCTGTACCGCCGGGCTGGCCCTTCGGGAAGTTCTTTTCAGGACACGGGCCATAAACTAGAATCACCGCTACAGGTTTATCGGAGCGACATCAGCGTTCGTGGTGGATTGAGTCGTCCCCTCTGTCTCTCCCCTCCAGGGGACAACCAAAGGGACGTCTATCGACCCACCCACCAAGGATTCCCCCCCCCGCATGGCACAGCAGGATGCCTGAGAGATCCACGCAGCCCTACAGCGGCAAGTCACATTCGCACGGTCAAAATTCAATGGCAGAGGGGGCTGGCCCCGTGGCCGAGTGGTTAAGTTCGCGCGCTCCGCTGCAGGCGGCCCAGTGTTTCGTGGGTTCGAATCCTGGGCGCGGACATGGCACTGTTCATCAGACCACGCTGAGGCAGCGTCCCACATGCCACAACTAGAAGAACCCACAACGAAGAATACACAACTATGTACCGGGGGGCTTTGGGGAGAAAAAGGAAAAAATAAAATCTTTAAAAAAAAAATTCAATGGCAGAGACAAAACGTTAAGGTCAGCGAGAGGGAAGAGAATAACCGGCCCAGGAGCAACGGTGTGAAGAACATGGAGAAGACGGGTCCTAGACGCCGGGGTCCCCGGAGCAGCGATTTCATCAGAGGCCCGCGAACGTCCACGATCTCCACACCACGTTTATGGCCGACTGCGTGTGTGGGTCCTTTGGAATCGACCAGGCTACCGTCTGGGCCACTTTGGGACATCGTGTCTAGCTGCCCCGAGCGGTGGAGCTGTCGTTCGAGTGTAAGATGGGGCCCGTCCGGGGAGAGCATGGGGACGGGGAAAGGGAGGCCGCGGGAAGTCACAGAGTCTGAGGTGTTCGGGGGAGACCGACTCTTCTAAAGTGGAGGCGGTAGAAGGAGAGCAGCAGGATTTTTGGATTTTTGTTCTCTCTGTTAGGTATCTGGGTCCGGAGGAGAGTGGGGCGGGGGGGGGGGATGGTTGTGATGGTGGTGGTGGTGGTGGGTGTGAGGCTGAGGCAGGGCTGGTGTTTCCTTTCCGGGTCAGGTGAAAGAGCTCCTCCAGTGGAGGTTTTTGGACAAGGGGTCTGGTCTGGCAGGATGGGAGGTTGCGGGTCGAGCCACAGGGGAATCTGTCGTAGCTCAGACTCGGGCCTTTGAAGAAATAGACAGAGAGAGGAGTTTTGCTCTGTCTGTCACCGCAGCCGGCACCTCAGGAGCAACAACAGAAGGCTTCCCGAATGAGTGAAGGGGCAGGAGCCAGCGTGCCCCGTGCCTCTCTCAGCCCTGCGCCGGCAGGGAAGGAAGCAGGCAGGCAGGCAGGCAGGCAGGCAGGCAGGCAGGCCTCAGGGCTACTCCCGTCCTACTGCCCGGTGGTCCCTGTCCCGGCCCCGCCCCCACTCTCCCCCTGACCCTCACCGCTCCCCAGCCCTCTTCTCAGCCAGAGAGGCGATGGGGGGGGGCGGGGCGGTCCCAGAACAAGTTTCCTCTCATCCACCATCATCTTGCCACCCTGACGACTTGGCCCGAGATCCTGCCTAGGCTGTAGCCGTGTGTGGTTTTCCTGTGGACAAGGGGGCCGGTTCACCATTTCGGAGGAAACCCCTAGCCTTCCACTGCCGAGTCGAGTCGGTGGGACTCGCCAGCCTGGGAGGGGGGAGGGGGGGGAGGGGAGGTCAGGCCCATTCATTCCGACGGGCCTGGTGTCAGGGCTTCATTCAAGTGCAGGAAGCTCTCTCCCATGGCCTCGGGCTCTTTTCCATTGAACGGCTTTCTTCAATTCCCCCACCCTTAGGCCGCAGTCCGCCAAGGGCCGGGAGGCAGGGAGGGAAGATGTTGGGGCAGGGTGGCTGTCTGAGAAACTCGCCTCGTCTGGGGCAGAAAGAGTGCCCCCCTCCTTTCTCTAACCCTACTAGACTGCTTGAGGATCACGGACGGTTTGGCTCATCGATGAGCCCTGCGTTATGGGCCCGGCAAGCAAACTCCTAACTGGCAACCCGCTGCTCTAGGCGTGTGTGGGTTTTTTGATCATTCACCTTCAAGTTCGCACGACATTGGTCCGTGTCCCCCGCCCCAGCTTCCCATGGGAAATCCTCCGTCTCTTTCCACAGACTCACTGGCGACTTCACACAGCGCCTGCCTCCTCCTCCTCCTCCTCCTCCTCCCCCCCCCTCCTCCTCCGAAGGAAGGGGCTGACCCCATGGCCGAGCGGTTGAGTTTGCACGCTCCGCTTCAGCGGCCCGGGGCTTCAAAGGTTCGGATCCTGGGCTCGGACACGGTACCGCTCATCAAGCCACGCTGAGGTGGCGTCCCACACGGCAGAACCAGAGGGACCCTCAAAGAGAATATACAACTAGGTACTGGGGTGCTCTGGGGAGAAGAAGAAGAAGGAGGAGGAATAAAAAGAAAAGATAAGATTGGCAATGAGCTCGGGTGCCGGTCTTTAAAAAAAAAAAAAAAGAGGAAGAAAGATGGACAAACAGGAACGAATCCCACTGACGGCACCTCCAAATGGTGGGGGGTAGGGGGGTGGGGGGGTGGGGAGTGGCATCATCGGGCCAATGGTGACTCTAAGTCGTGATCCCGCGGTTGTGTTATTTGATATTTTATCGAATCGATTTATTATTTTATTTTTGAGGAAGATGAGCCCTGAGCGAACATCTGCCGCCAATCCTCCTCTGTCGGCCGAGGAAGACTGGCCCTGAGCTGACATCCGTGCCCATCCCCCTCTACTTTCCAGGTGGGACGCCTGCCACAGCGTGTCTCGCCAAGCGGTGCCGGGTCCTGCGCCCGGGATCCGGACCGGCGAACCCGGGGCCGGCGGAGCGGAACGTGCGAACTTCACCGCCGCGCCACCGGGCCGGCCCCCGGAGTTGTTTTAAAAATCCAGTAAGGGGCTGGCCCCGTGGCCGAGTGGTTAAGTTCGCGCGCTCCGCTGCAGGCGGCCCAGTGTTTCGTCGGTTCGGATCCCGGGCGCGGACACGGCACTGCTCATCAAACCACGCTGAGGCGGCGTCCCACATACCACCGCTAGAAGGACCCACAACGAAGAACACACAACTATGTACCGGGGGGGCTTTGGGGAGAAAAAGGAAAGACAAAAAATAAAATCTTCAAAACTCCAATAAAACTTTGAGTGAAGACGACGAGGAGGATGCGAAACGTATCTCACGCCTCCGAGCCGAGCCGTCCGTTTAGGAAGGGGGACGAGGACCCTTTGTAAGCGATGTCCCTTTTTAAGCACCATTCTAAACCACAGAACAGAACTCCCTCTCCTCGACCCGGAGCGACCCGGAGCGAGGAGGTTCCTGGGTGTGTCAGAGAGGGCCACGTCCTCTGCAGCACGAACGAACCGCCAGGGTTCGGCCACGGGAAAGAATTTCTTCCTCTCCAGGCGGACTAAAAGTCGCCGACGGCAGCGGGCGTAGGTGCTATCCTTCCCGTCCAGGAAAGGCAGGGAGAACTTCAGCCGTGAAGAGAAGGAGGTCTTCCTCACTCCCCGTTTCGGGAGGGCCCCTTTGGCAGGGGAGTTTTGTCTCCTGATTTCAAGTCAGGAAGAAAAGGGAGAGAGAGAGAGAGTGTCCTTCTCGTGCCAGGTCGGTCTGAGGGGGACCTCCTCTGGTTTCCTCCCTTCCCAGGGAAGGCCGTTCGCTCCTTCTTCTAGAAAAAGCTCCCAAAGCACCACCGCCCAGGATGGTTGACCTACGCCCATCGTCCCTCCTTTCCCAATCATTTCTACCGCGACAGAGGGACAGAGGCCCCGGCCCCATCCCCATCCCCACCCCCACCCCCATCGCCTGCCTCCTTGATGGCCAAAGGAGCTGCCTCTGAGAATGGAACGGGGCTTGGAAACCTTCTAGAGGGGTGACTCTCACCTGCCTGCCTGCTGGGAAAAGCACCCACGCTGTCCATCGGACTGCCCTTTTGGGCAAACGTAGGCGTGCCACATAGCGATCGACAGCTATGGCGGGGGGGGGGGGGGGGGGGTGGCGTGGTGGTGCCCAGGATCCACGACACGTGACGGCTGCGGAGCACGACAGCCCTAAGACCTTGAGGGAGACGGGGGTGGCGCGTGAATCCTTTCGGAACGAGAACGACAGGAAACGCTGACGGGGACGTGTTCTCGTCTCGAGAACACACCAACGCCTCGCACGGTGTCTGACCCGGGGTGCCTCTGACTTTTGTCATCAGAGACGATCCTGTCGACCGCCCCTCACGCTTTGGGGAAAAGGGGAGAGGGACTCGGTAGCACGGGAGAAGCCATCCATCCGCCCTTCCTTTCCGTCTTCACGGCTCCTTCTCGTGGAAAACGAGGAAGCCGTCCGGAGGAACGGAACACTGACCCGGGCCAAAGCGTGGCCCAGCCTGAGCCTCCAAAACCTTCTGCTAAGTGAGAGGTGCCAGACATCCAAGGCGACCTACGTTGCGATTCCACACAGAGGAGAGAGCTAGAACGGTCCAACCCTAGAGGGCGACAGCAGATGGCGGCGGCGGCGGCGGCGGCGGCGGCGGCGGCGGCGGCGGTGGTGGTGGTGGTGGTCGTGGTGAGGCAGATCCGGGAGTGGGGCCGTTTTTTCTTTCGGAGGGAGGGGATGGAAACGGAAACCTTCTGGAAATAGATAGCCGTGACGGATGCGCCACCTTGGGGAGAGAGACCCCCGAAGGCCACTGGCTTGTGCCCCGTGGAAAGGATGGATTCGGTGGGATGGGAATTCTACCTCCGTGTAGAGCGTGTGGTAAACCACGAGGTGGGTGGGTGGGTGGATGGCCTCCCTGCCTCGCCTCCACCTAGACGTCCACACACAGAGACCGACGAGGGAGGGAGGGAGGGAGGGAGGGAGGGAGAGAGACAAGATGGACAGAGGCCGAGGCCGAGGCCGAGGCCGAGGCAGTGAGCGAGTAAGTGATCGACCCTGGCCATAGGGATTCCTCAGAGGGCGTCTCTTGGCTCCCCAAACGAAGAATGTGTGTGGAGATCGAGAAAGATCACCGACCTAGGAGAACCAGCAAGACTTCCTCACCCTCCAGAGAGCCGCTGGGCCCCTGCCGTCCCTGCCACCGCCACCCCTACCCCTCGCCTTTGGCAGCGACGCCAACGAAAGGCAGGCAGACGAGTGGGAGAGTCGTGTGGTGGTGTCCCCCAAGGAAGGTGGGTCCATGCCGACGAGCGGTCGTCGGCGTGTGGAAAAGCCAGAGGCGGGCTGACTAGAAGGAGGGCGTCCTGGGGGAAGGGGCCAGGGTGTGAGGGAGAGAGGCCTGTTTCTCTTCCCCTGTTGGTCCCAAGTCAGGGGCCCAAAGGAGGAAAGCTGTCCGTTCCTTTCCGACTCGGACGGTTCGGGCGGGACCGACCGATCCCCGTGGCGGCGCGGTCGGGGCTTTCTGGACCAGAACCCCTCTCTCCGTCGCCTTTCGACCACACACACGCTTTAGAGGCCAAGAGAAAATGGATCGGGTCTCTCTGTCTCTCTCCCTAGAAAACAAGGGCCGGGGGCCGAGCCCGTGGACGAGCGGTCAAGTACGCGCCCCCACCCCGACCCCCGGCTTCGACGGCCCAGGTTTTCACCGGTTCGGATCCTGGGCGCAGCCCCAGACCCAGCATCGCCCTTCAAGCCCACATAGCAGAAACCCGAAAGACCTACCACTGGAACCTACAACTATGGATGGACGGGACGGGACGGGACGGGGCGGGGCGGGGCGGGGCGGGGCGGGGGTGGGGGGGGGCGGCTTTGGGGAGAAGGAAGAAAGAAAAAATAAAAGAAACACAAGGACGGTCATCGCGATAGTTCTTTCCACTTCCATCCATATGTTAACAGGACCCAAGTTTCCCGACCTCCATTTGGATGCATGTTAACTAAATGGAGAAGCTATTCAAAGGACTCCTCTAAAGAAGTCCACGTTCTTCTTTCTAAATGATAATGAAAATCATTGTCACCACCGCTCTTCCGACCCTCCATGTCCAGACGGCCTCCCGCCCCTCCCCCATCCCCAACTCCCGCCCCGCCCCGCCCCGCGCCGACCCCCGCCCCCGGCATTCGCCCCGCCCACCTTTCCCTCTCCACTCCTACCCCCCCGCCCCCCGCCGCCCGGGACACCACCCCCCGCACCCCACCCCCCCCCCATCCCGGCCGGGCCACCTGGTCGACCTCCTCGAACACTATATAAGAGGATGCCGGGCAGCCGGTGGCGCCCGACAAGCGGCCTCCTCACCGGCCGGACGGATCAGCCTCGCGGGGGCGGGCGATGGGGAGGCGTTCGTCCAGGTCAGGTCAGGTCAGGTCAGGTCAGGTCGGGGGAGGGAGGATGCAGCGCCGGCCGGCCTGGTGCGTGGCCTGGTCCCGATCCACCCCGCGTCTCGTTTCTCGGGCCGGGACGAGTACAGGCGGGGAGGCCGACTCGGTCACGGAAAGCGGCCTTGGGGAGGTTTTGGCGAACGTCCCTGTCCCAGGGCCGTCTGCCGACTAGGGGACGGAGTCCTCCTCCATGCGCCTTCTCGCCCCCAGTCGGGCGGGTTGTGGGTCGCGCGGTCGACTTGGCCATTTCACCGGAGGCGTCCTGCCTGCCGGGGCTCCCTCCCTCGGGCCGGTGCGAGCGGTCCTCGGGCGGCCCGGGAATTTGGGCCGCAGCGAACGAACGAACGAAGCCCGTCCCTCCTGCGTCGGCACGGATGAGACACAGCCCTGGTGGATGGAGCCGCTTTCCTCGGGTTTCCTTTTGCTTTCGGCCGCTGCTGCCACCAAACCTCCCTAAACGATAGGAATGAAAACGGGAACGGTTGGCATAATAAAAGCGTTTTGGTTGGCGTGTTTCTTGGCTTTTGGGGACTCGAGAGGTATGATGGATGATCTCCGATTGTCCTTTGGAAGGAAGGTCTATTTCATCCCAGTCGCACGAACCCCGCAAACGTGCGGCTGGACGAGGGAGGGAGGGAGGGAGGGAGGGAGGGAGGCCAACCACGGGATTTCCGCACGACCAGCTGATGGACACGACCGCCCCCGTGAGCCGGGCGGAGGGCAGCCGCCCGGGTCTCGCAGCTACGTGCCCGCGGAACCCTCGGGACTGCGAGAAGCCCGAGCGACCCGCAGTCACGCGGCGCTCGGCGCGGACATCTGGTCGGCCCGCGCGCCACGGGACCCGGGGGCCGGGCCGCTGGTCGACCCGGCAGGGCGGCGGCCCCAGCGGCGGCCTCGCCGCCGCTCGTCCGCAGGCTCCAGGGAGCCCTCGGGGCTCCGAGAAGCCCGAGCACCCCGTGGCCCCGCGACCCCTCGGCGCTCGGCGCG
>NW_027222235.1:20000-34606 GCF_041296265.1 Equus caballus
AGGCCCCTGTGCGGCTCCCAAGTCAGTGCCTCCCCTCAGGCCGAGACCAAGGGAGGCAGAGACTGGGACGGAGGTGCCGATCAAACAGCACCTCCCAACCAAAGAGCCAGCATCACGCCGCTGGCTCGGCCCGCCACGATCACTCCCACACCCGCGTGGAAACCCCAGCAAGGGGAACACGCGGGCACGCGCCCGAGCCTGCCCGCCCCCACACGGCACGCCGTGGGGGGGGGCGACGAGGCACCCGTCCCCCCCGAGGGGGACGGGCACGCCTCCCTTACCGACTCGACCCCCCGCTTCTCAGACACACCAGCGCAGCGGTCACCTGAGGAGGGCGACGGGAACAGGGAACGACACCGCCAATCGGCCTCAGGCGCCTGAGGGACGACCTGGAACACTCCAGGGGCACCGCCAACGGCCGGGGGAGCGCGCTCACGCGTCCAAGAAGGCGCGCGGCGCGGCGGCAACACGGCCCGCCCCACCGTGGGGAGGGCCGCCCGCGAGACACAGCCAAGAGGCACAGGCGGAGCATCCGCCGCGTCACGGAGACCCCGACACCGCCCACGCCACAAGGCACGGGGCGGGGGAGCGAGGTCGGGCCGGATTCCGCACCCCTGCCACCTCCCACACGCCACTCGCAGCGGGGGAGAACGGGCGAGGGGGCCCGCGGGCAGAGCGAGAAGAGCGGTCCCGTTCGCCATGAACGTCCGTCCCTCGTCTGGCACGGCTTAGGCCCGGCCCGGGAGAGCACAGCATCACCACATCGATCAGCAGCATAACGCGAGGGATCCCCGAGCAAGGGAAGGCCGGCGAGGACAGCGAGCGGAGGAGCCTGCTTCAGCCTCACCGGCCCCCCTCCTCCTCTAGCAAGCGCGGGCGACGACCCCAGGACGAGAACGCCTGACACGCACTGGCACGGAGCCGGCGGGACGGGGTAAGTCGCGACCGCACCCGGGTGCCGGCAGCAGGGAGTGCACGTGGTAGAGGACCCCGCGCCCCTAACCCCGCCGCCCTCGGGTACCAGAGACCGGAGGTGGCACCACGGTCGCGGGGACGCCTGGAACGCACAAGAGCCGGCGCGCAGGCCCCAGCGGGCGGCTCAAGCGGCGGGGGTGGAAACGGGCGTCCGGTTCTCGGCCAGAGCCCGGAGACCTCCCCGCACACGCATCCAGGCACCCGGAAGCTCTCGGGCGACTGTCACCCGAGCAGAGCGTGTCAGCACTTATCTGGCGGCACAAAACCACCCATTCAGGGGCAAGAATCGCCGCGCCCGGAGACGGGGCCCACCCACGGATCACGAGGGGAACCCCTGGATCACGGCCACGGCCACCAGACCCCAAGCACGACCCCATCGCCACCAGGCCCGGAGCTCCCGGGGCCATCTGGTCGACCCCAGAAGCGTGGCGGCAGGGGGAGCCGGGGACAGCCTCCCCGGGCCGCCCGCGCGGGCCGGGACCGGTCGGTCCCTCCCTCTGAGTCGCCGGGTCAGGACTTAGAAAAGAATTCCACGGAGGAGCCTCCGGCGACCGGGCCCGGGGCGGGACCGTGGCTCCCGTCCCTCAGCCGGGGCTCCACCTACGCCTCGAGCCGGCCCCCTCCCACCTCCGGACAAAGACGCGACCCGCGAAACTCGGAGAGAGAAGTCCGGTCCGACGGCCCGGACCCACCCCGGGCACGCGTCCCGGCCGGGGACGCCCTCCCCGGCCCGCCCTCGAGGGCTCCCGGGGCCGGTCCACGCTCTTCTCCAGGGCGGGACTTGGACAAAAAACTGCCACGGAGGAGGAGGCATCCGAGGACCGGGCCCGGTCCCCACCGCCAGAGCCGGTCGACTCGGAAGACCAGTGGGGAAAAGGCCAGCCCGGCGGCCGAGCCCGTCGCGCCCCTCCACGGGCCTCCCCCGCAAGGCCCCGGCCGGTCCCCCACCTCCGGAGCGGGGCGCGGAAAGGGGATCGGCGACGCGGAAGGCCCGACCACCGGGCCGCCCTCAGGACGACGGCCGGGCACGGGACGAGTTCCCTCGCCCGTTCCCCCGCGGTGGCCCCCCACCCCCTCCCGGGGACGGAGGGGCACCGGCGGCTGCTGGTCGACCCGTCCGGGAGGCCCCACACCCCGGCCGGCACCGGGCGGCGCGGCGACAGCCACCTCCCTCAGTAGCCTGCACCTCCAATCTCCGGCGAGCGGGCGTCGCGCTCACGCACCGGCGCCACCGGGCCAGATCCCGCCAGCGACGCCGGCCTCCCGGGACTCTGCCTCGGTCACCGCGGCCGAGTCCCGTCCCTTGGCCCGCGTCGCCGGAGCTCCGGAGGAAAGAGACGATATAAAAGCGGCCGCCAGGTGGCACCCGGCGACCGGCGACCGCCTCAGCGGGACGGAGCCGGAGCGCGGGCCCGCCGGGGAGCACAGCCGGGCCGCCGGGCCGCCAGATCCCGTCCCGGCGCCCCCTCGGACCCAGCCTCCCGGCCCAGCTCGGCCCCGGGGCGTCCGCCCGCGGGCTCCCGGCCGCCAAGGCGCAGCCCCAGCCGCAGGAGGGGGACCCGGAAAAGGTTTCTCGGGCGCTCACCGGGAAGGGGACGGGGAGAGTTCCCCCAGAGAGGCCAGGGGTCGGCCCGGGCCGGGCTGAGCCGGTGCGGCCGGGAGGCCGCCGCTTCCCGGAGCGGCCGGAGCGCCCCCGGGGCTCCCGGGAGGACTTAGAAAATCAGGGCGGGCGGGGACGGTCAAACCGAAACCAGGCACGTCATCCGAGAAGGACCGTGATGACGGGAGGAGGAAAGCTTTCAAGCGCAGAGGGTCTGTCGAAGGCAGGCGGAGAGTCTACCCGCTGAAACGGACGAAGATGGGAAAAAGAGGCTAGCTGAGGTGCCGACATTTAAGGAAATTAAAAAAAAAAAAAAAAGCACGAGGGCGTGGAGAACTGGGGGAAAATCAACACTGAGAAATCTACCCTCTGAAACTGACGAAGATGGGCAACAGGGGCTAGCTCGGGTGGCAATCTTTAAGCAGAACACACACACACACACACACACACACACACACACAAGCGCGTAGAGACCTGGGGAAAAAGCAACGCTGAGAAATCTACCCTCTGAAACTGACGAACATGGGCAACACAGGCTAGCTCAGGTGGCAATCGTTAAGCAAAAAAATAAATAAATAAAATAAAAAACTACAATGGCGAGGAGACCCGGTGAAAAAGCAACCCTGAAAAAAGGTACCCTCTGAAACGGAGGAAGCAGGGCAACAGAGCCTAGCTCAGGTGACAATATTTAAGCCAAAAAGAAAGAAACAAAGAAACAAAGAAACAAAGAAAAGAGCAAGGGAGTGGAGACCTTGGGAAAGAGCGATACTGAAAAATCTAGCCTCTGAAACTGACAAAGATGGGCAACACACGTTAGCTCAAGTGCCAATCTTGCAA
The DNA here is from genome assembly GCF_041296265.1 of Equus caballus. NCBI lineage: Eukaryota > Metazoa > Chordata > Mammalia > Perissodactyla > Equidae > Equus > Equus caballus. Next base: position 23,413 of record NW_027222235.1, read on the forward strand.
AGAAAACACACACACTCACACACACACACACACTGAGGGACGTGGAGACCTGGGGAAAAAGCAACACTGAGAAATCCACCCTCTGAAGCTGACGAAAATGGGCCACAGAGGCTAGCTCAGGCGGCAATCGTTAAGCAAAAGAAACACACAAGGGCGTGGAGACCTGGGGAAAAAGCAACACTGAGAAATCCACCCTCAGAAACTGAGAAAGAAGCGCAACAGAGGCTAGCTCAGGTGGCAATCGTTAAGCAAAAGAAACACACAAGGGCGTGGAGACCCGGGTAAAAAGCAGCACGGAGAAATCCACCCTCTGAAACTGAGGAACATGGGCAACAGACGCTAGCTCAGGTTGGAACCTTTAAGCAGAAAAGAAAGACACCAGGGCGTGGAGAGCTGGCGAAAAAAGCAACACTGAGAAAACTACCCTCTGAAACTGAGAAAGAAGCGCAACAGAGGCTAGCTCAGGTGGCAATCTTTAAGCAAAAGAAACACACAAGGGCGTGGAGACCTGGGGAAAAAGCAACACTGAGAAATCTACCCTCTGAAACTGATGAACATGGGCAACAGAGGCTAGCTCAGGTGGCAATCGTTAAGCAAAAGGAAAACACAAGGGCGTGGAGACCTGGGGAAAAAGCAACACTGAGAAATCCACCCTCTGAAGCTGACGAAAATGGGCAACAGAGGCTACCTCAGGTGGCAATCATTAAGCAAAATAATAAAATAAAATAAAAAACTACAATGGCGAGGAGACCCGGTGAAAAAGCAACCCTGAAAAAAGGTACCCGCTGAAACGGAGGAAGCAGGGCAACAGAGCCTAGCTCAGGTGACAATATTTAAGCCAAAAAGAAAGAAAGAAAGAAAGAAAGAAAGAAAGAAAGAAAGAAAGAAAAGAGCAAGGGAGTGGAGACCTTGGGAAAGAGCAATACTGAAAAATCTAGCCTCTGACTGACAAAGACTGGCAACACACGTTAGCTCAAGTGCCAATCTTGCAAAGAAAACACACACACTCACACACACACACACTGAGGGACGTGGAGATCTGGGAAAAAGCAACACTGAGAAATCCACCCTCTGAAGCTGACGAAAATGGGCCACAGAGGCTAGCTCAGGTGGCAATCGTTAAGCAAAAGAAACACACAAGGGCGTGGAGACCCGGGTAAAAAGCAGCACGGAGAAATCCACCCTCTGAAACTGAGGAACATGGGCAACAGACCCTAGCTCAGGTTGCAACCTTTAAGCAGAAAAGAAAGACACAAGGGCGTGGAGACCCGGGTAAAAAGCAGCACGGAGAAATCCACCCTCTGAAACTGACGAACATGGGCAACAGAGGCTAGCTCAGGTGGCAATCGTTAAGCAAAAGAAACACACAGGGGCGTGGAGACCTGGGCAAAAAGCAGCACTGAGAAATCTACCCTCTGAAACTGACGAAGATGGGCCACAGAGGCTAGCTCAGGTGGCAATCGTTAAGCAAAAGAAACACACAAGGGCGTGGAGACCTGGGGAAAAAGCAACACTGAGAAATCCACCCTCTCAAACTGACGAACATGGGCAACACGGGCTAGCTCAGGTGGCAATTTTTAAGGAAAAATAAAAGGAAGTGCGTGGAGACCTGGGGAAAAAGCAACACGGAGAAATCCACCCTCAGAAACTGAGAAAGAAGCGCAACAAAGGCTAGCTCAGGTGGCAATCGTTAAGCAAAAGAAACACACAAGGGCGTGGAGACCTGGGGAAAAAGCAGCACTGAGAAATGTACCCTCTGAAACTGACGACGATGGGCAACAGAGGCTAGCTCAGGTGGCAATCTTTAAGCAAAAGGGAAACACAAGGGCGTGGAGACCTGGGGAAAAAGCAACACTGAGAATTCTACCCTCTGAAACTGCCGAAGATGGGCAACAGATGCTAGCTTTGGTTCAATATTTGAGCAAAAAAAAAAAAAAAAAAAACACACACACACACACACACACAAGGGCGTGCAGAACTTGGGAAAGAGCAAGACTGAGAAATCTACCCTCTGAAACTGACAAAGATGGGCAACAGAGACTAGCTCAGGTGGCAATCGTTAAGCAAAAGAAACACACAAGGGCGTGGAGACCTGGGGAAAAAGCAGCACGGAGAAATCCACACTCTGAAACTGACGAAGATGGGCCACAGAGGCTACCTCAGGTGGCAATCATTAAGCAAAAATATAAAATAAAATAAAAAAACTACAATGGCGAGGAGACCCGGTGAAAAAGCAACCCTGAAAAAAGGTACCCGCTGAAACGGAGGAAGCAGGGCAACAGAGCCTAGCTCAGGTGACAATATTTAAGCCAAAAAGAAAGAAAGAAAGAAAGAAAGGTAGGAAGAAAGAAAAGAGCAAGGGAGTGGAGACCTTGGGAAAGAGCGATACTGAAAAATCTAGCCTCTGACTGACAAAGACTGGCAACACACGTTAGCTCAAGTGCCAATCTTGCAAAGAAAACACACACACTCACACACACACACACTGAGGGACTTGGAGACCTGGGGAAAAAGCAACACTGAGAAATCCACCCTCTGAAGCTGACGAAAATGGGCCACAGAGGCTAGCTCAGGTGGCAATCGTTAAGCAAAAGAAACACACAAGGGCGTGGAGACCTGGGGAAAAAGCAACACGGAGAAATCCACCCTCTGAAACTGACGAAGAAGGGCAACAGATGCTAGCTTAGGTTCAATATTTGAGCAAAAAAAAAAAAAAAAAAAAAAAACCCACACACAAGGGCGTGCAGAACTTGGGAAAGAGCAAGACTGAGAAATCTACCCTCTGAAACTGACAAAGATGGGCCACAGAGGCTAGCTCAGGTGGCAATCGTTAAGCAAAAGAAACACACAAGGGCGTGGAGACCTGGGGAAAAAGCAGCACTGAGAAATGTACCCTCTGAAACTGACGACGATGGGCAACAGAGGCTAGCTCAGGTGGCAATCGTTAAGCAAAAGGAAAACACAAGGGCGTGGAGACCTGGGGAAAAAGCAACACTGAGAAATCCACCCTCTGAAGCTGACGAAAATGGGCAACAGAGGCTACCTCAGGTGGCAATCATTAAGCAAAAAAATAAAATAAAATACAAAACTACAATGGCGAGGAGACCCGGTGAAAAAGCAACCCTGAAAAAAGGTACCCTCTGAAACGGAGGAAGCAGGGCAACAGAGCCTCGCTCAGGTGACAATATTTAAGCCAAAAAGAGAAAGAAAGAAAGAAAGAAAGAAAGAAAGAAAGAAAGAAAGAAAGAAAGAAAAGAGCAAGGGAGTGGAGACCTTGGGAAAGAGCAATACTGAAAAATCTAGCCTCTGACTGACAAAGACTGGCAACACACGTTAGCTCAAGTGCCAATCTTGCAAAGAAAACACACACACTCACACACACACACACTGAGGGACGTGGAGATCTGGGAAAAAGCAACACTGAGAAATCCACCCTCTGAAGCTGACGAAAATGGGCCACAGAGGCTAGCTCAGGTGGCAATCGTTAAGCAAAAGAAACACACAAGGGCGTGGAGACCCGGGTAAAAAGCAGCACGGAGAAATCCACCCTCTGAAACTGAGGAACATGGGCAACAGACCCTAGCTCAGGTTGCAACCTTTAAGCAGAAAAGAAAGACACAAGGGCGTGGAGACCCGGGTAAAAAGCAGCACGGAGAAATCCACCCTCTGAAACTGACGAACATGGGCAACAGAGGCTAGCTCAGGTGGCAATCGTTAAGCAAAAGAAACACACAGGGGCGTGGAGACCTGGGCAAAAAGCAGCACTGAGAAATCTACCCTCTGAAACTGACGAAGATGGGCCACAGAGGCTAGCTCAGGTGGCAATCGTTAAGCAAAAGAAACACACAAGGGCGTGGAGACCTGGGGAAAAAGCAACACTGAGAAATCCACCCTCTCAAACTGACGAACATGGGCAACACGGGCTAGCTCAGGTGGCAATTTTTAAGGAAAATGAAAAGGAAGTGCGTGGAGACCTGGGGAAAAAGCAACACGGAGAAATCCACCCTCAGAAACTGAGAAAGAAGCGCAACAAAGGCTAGCTCAGGTGGCAATCGTTAAGCAAAAGAAACACACAAGGGCGTGGAGACCTGGGGAAAAAGCAGCACTGAGAAATGTACCCTCTGAAACTGACGACGATGGGCAACAGAGGCTAGCTCAGGTGGCAATCTTTAAGCAAAAGGGAAACACAAGGGCGTGGAGACCTGGGGAAAAAGCAACACTGAGAATTCTACCCTCTGAAACTGCCGAAGATGGGCAACAGATGCTAGCTTTGGTTCAATATTTGAGCAAAAAAAAAAAAAAAAAAAAACACACACACACACACACAAGGGCGTGCAGAACTTGGGAAAGAGCAAGACTGAGAAATCTACCCTCTGAAACTGACAAAGATGGGCAACAGAGACTAGCTCAGGTGGCAATCGTTAAGCAAAAGAAACACACAAGGGCGTGGAGACCTGGGGAAAAAGCAGCACGGAGAAATCCACACTCTGAAACTGACGAAGATGGGCCACAGAGGCTACCTCAGGTGGCAATCATTAAGCAAAAATATAAAATAAAATAAAAAAACTACAATGGCGAGGAGACCCGGTGAAAAAGCAACCCTGAAAAAAGGTACCCGCTGAAACGGAGGAAGCAGGGCAACAGAGCCTAGCTCAGGTGACAATATTTAAGCCAAAAAGAAAGAAAGAAAGAAAGAAAGGTAGGAAGAAAGAAAAGAGCAAGGGAGTGGAGACCTTGGGAAAGAGCGATACTGAAAAATCTAGCCTCTGACTGACAAAGACTGGCAACACACGTTAGCTCAAGTGCCAATCTTGCAAAGAAAACACACACACTCACACACACACACACTGAGGGACTTGGAGACCTGGGGAAAAAGCAACACTGAGAAATCCACCCTCTGAAGCTGACGAAAATGGGCCACAGAGGCTAGCTCAGGTGGCAATCGTTAAGCAAAAGAAACACACAAGGGCGTGGAGACCTGGGGAAAAAGCAACACGGAGAAATCCACCCTCTGAAACTGACGAAGAAGGGCAACAGATGCTAGCTTAGGTTCAATATTTGAGCAAAAAAAAAAAAAAAAAAAAAACCCACACACAAGGGCGTGCAGAACTTGGGAAAGAGCAAGACTGAGAAATCTACCCTCTGAAACTGACAAAGATGGGCCACAGAGGCTAGCTCAGGTGGCAATCGTTAAGCAAAAGAAACACACAAGGGCGTGGAGACCTGGGGAAAAAGCAGCACTGAGAAATGTACCCTCTGAAACTGACGACGATGGGCAACAGAGGCTAGCTCAGGTGGCAATCGTTAAGCAAAAGGAAAACACAAGGGCGTGGAGACCTGGGGAAAAAGCAACACTGAGAAATCCACCCTCTGAAGCTGACGAAAATGGGCAACAGAGGCTACCTCAGGTGGCAATCATTAAGCAAAAAAATAAAATAAAATACAAAACTACAATGGCGAGGAGACCCGGTGAAAAAGCAACCCTGAAAAAAGGTACCCTCTGAAACGGAGGAAGCAGGGCAACAGAGCCTCGCTCAGGTGACAATATTTAAGCCAAAAAGAGAAAGAAAGAAAGAAAGAAAGAAAGAAAGAAAGAAAGAAAGAAAGAAAAGAGCAAGGGAGTGGAGACCTTGGGAAAGAGCAATACTGAAAAATCTAGCCTCTGACTGACAAAGACTGGCAACACACGTTAGCTCAAGTGCCAATCTTGCAAAGAAAACACACACACTCACACACACACACACTGAGGGACGTGGAGATCTGGGGAAAAAGCAACACTGAGAAATCCACCCTCTGAAGCTGACGAAAATGGGCCACAGAGGCTAGCTCAGGTGGCAATCGTTAAGCAAAAGAAACACACAAGGGCGTGGAGACCCGGGTAAAAAGCAGCACGGAGAAATCCACCCTCTGAAACTGAGGAACATGGGCAACAGACCCTAGCTCAGGTTGCAACCTTTAAGCAGAAAAGAAAGACACAAGGGCGTGGAGACCCGGGTAAAAAGCAGCACGGAGAAATCCACCCTCTGAAACTGACGAACATGGGCAACAGAGGCTAGCTCAGGTGGCAATCGTTAAGCAAAAGAAACACACAGGGGCGTGGAGACCTGGGCAAAAAGCAGCACTGAGAAATCTACCCTCTGAAACTGACGAAGATGGGCCACAGAGGCTAGCTCAGGTGGCAATCGTTAAGCAAAAGAAACACACAAGGGCGTGGAGACCTGGGGAAAAAGCAACACTGAGAAATCCACCCTCTCAAACTGACGAACATGGGCAACACGGGCTAGCTCAGGTGGCAATTTTTAAGGAAAAATAAAAGGAAGTGCGTGGAGACCTGGGAAAAAGCAACACGGAGAAATCCACCCTCAGAAACTGAGAAAGAAGCGCAACAAAGGCTAGCTCAGGTGGCAATCGTTAAGCAAAAGAAACACACAAGGGCGTGGAGACCTGGGGAAAAAGCAGCACTGAGAAATGTACCCTCTGAAACTGACGACGATGGGCAACAGAGGCTAGCTCAGGTGGCAATCTTTAAGCAAAAGGGAAACACAAGGGCGTGGAGACCTGGGGAAAAAGCAACACTGAGAATTCTACCCTCTGAAACTGCCGAAGATGGGCAACAGATGCTAGCTTTGGTTCAATATTTGAGCAAAAAAAAAAAAAAAAAAACACACACACACACACACACACAAGGGCGTGCAGAACTTGGGAAAGAGCAAGACTGAGAAATCTACCCTCTGAAACTGACAAAGATGGGCAACAGAGACTAGCTCAGGTGGCAATCGTTAAGCAAAAGAAACACACAAGGGCGTGGAGACCTGGGGAAAAAGCAGCACGGAGAAATCCACACTCTGAAACTGACGAAGATGGGCCACAGAGGCTACCTCAGGTGGCAATCATTAAGCAAAAATATAAAATAAAATAAAAAAACTACAATGGCGAGGAGACCCGGTGAAAAAGCAACCCTGAAAAAAGGTACCCGCTGAAACGGAGGAAGCAGGGCAACAGAGCCTAGCTCAGGTGACAATATTTAAGCCAAAAAGAAAGAAAGAAAGAAAGAAAGGTAGGAAGAAAGAAAAGAGCAAGGGAGTGGAGACCTTGGGAAAGAGCGATACTGAAAAATCTAGCCTCTGACTGACAAAGACTGGCAACACACGTTAGCTCAAGTGCCAATCTTGCAAAGAAAACACACACACTCACACACACACACACTGAGGGACTTGGAGACCTGGGGAAAAAGCAACACTGAGAAATCCACCCTCTGAAGCTGACGAAAATGGGCCACAGAGGCTAGCTCAGGTGGCAATCGTTAAGCAAAAGAAACACACAAGGGCGTGGAGACCTGGGGAAAAAGCAACACGGAGAAATCCACCCTCTGAAACTGACGAAGAAGGGCAACAGATGCTAGCTTAGGTTCAATATTTGAGCAAAAAAAAAAAAAAAAAAAAAACCCACACACAAGGGCGTGCAGAACTTGGGAAAGAGCAAGACTGAGAAATCTACCCTCTGAAACTGACAAAGATGGGCCACAGAGGCTAGCTCAGGTGGCAATCGTTAAGCAAAAGAAACACACAAGGGCGTGGAGACCTGGGGAAAAAGCAGCACTGAGAAATGTACCCTCTGAAACTGACGACGATGGGCAACAGAGGCTAGCTCAGGTGGCAATCGTTAAGCAAAAGGAAAACACAAGGGCGTGGAGACCTGGGGAAAAAGCAACACTGAGAAATCCACCCTCTGAAGCTGACGAAAATGGGCAACAGAGGCTACCTCAGGTGGCAATCATTAAGCAAAAAATAAAATAAAATACAAAACTACAATGGCGAGGAGACCCGGTGAAAAAGCAACCCTGAAAAAAGGTACCCTCTGAAACGGAGGAAGCAGGGCAACAGAGCCTCGCTCAGGTGACAATATTTAAGCCAAAAGAAAGAAAGAAAGAAAGAAAGAAAGAAAGAAAGAAAGAAGAAAGAAAGAAAGAAAGAAAGAAAGAAAAGAGCAAGGAGTGGAGACCTTGGGAAAGAGCAATACTGAAAAATCTAGCCTCTGACTGACAAAGACTGGCAACACACGTTAGCTCAAGTGCCAATCTTGCAAAGAAAACACACACACTCACACACACACACACTGAGGGACGTGGAGATCTGGGGAAAAAGCAACACTGAGAAATCCACCCTCTGAAGCTGACGAAAATGGGCCACAGAGGCTAGCTCAGGTGGCAATCGTTAAGCAAAAGAAACACACAAGGGCGTGGAGACCCGGGTAAAAAGCAGCACGGAGAAATCCACCCTCTGAAACTGAGGAACATGGGCAACAGACCCTAGCTCAGGTTGCAACCTTTAAGCAGAAAAGAAAGACACAAGGGCGTGGAGACCCGGGTAAAAAGCAGCACGGAGAAATCCACCCTCTGAAACTGACGAACATGGGCAACAGAGGCTAGCTCAGGTGGCAATCGTTAAGCAAAAGAAACACACAGGGGCGTGGAGACCTGGGCAAAAAGCAGCACTGAGAAATCTACCCTCTGAAACTGACGAAGATGGGCCACAGAGGCTAGCTCAGGTGGCAATCGTTAAGCAAAAGAAACACACAAGGGCGTGGAGACCTGGGAAAAAGCAACACTGAGAAATCCACCCTCTCAAACTGACGAACATGGGCAACACGGGCTAGCTCAGGTGGCAATTTTTAAGGAAAAATAAAAGGAAGTGCGTGGAGACCTGGGGAAAAAGCAACACGGAGAAATCCACCCTCAGAAACTGAGAAAGAAGCGCAACAAAGGCTAGCTCAGGTGGCAATCGTTAAGCAAAAGAAACACACAAGGGCGTGGAGACCTGGGGAAAAAGCAGCACTGAGAAATGTACCCTCTGAAACTGACGACGATGGGCAACAGAGGCTAGCTCAGGTGGCAATCTTTAAGCAAAAGGGAAACACAAGGGCGTGGAGACCTGGGGAAAAAGCAACACTGAGAATTCTACCCTCTGAAACTGCCGAAGATGGGCAACAGATGCTAGCTTTGGTTCAATATTTGAGCAAAAAAAAAAAAAAAAAACACACACACACACACACACACAAGGGCGTGCAGAACTTGGGAAAGAGCAAGACTGAGAAATCTACCCTCTGAAACTGACAAAGATGGGCAACAGAGACTAGCTCAGGTGGCAATCGTTAAGCAAAAGAAACACACAAGGGCGTGGAGACCTGGGGAAAAAGCAGCACGGAGAAATCCACACTCTGAAACTGACGAAGATGGGCCACAGAGGCTACCTCAGGTGGCAATCATTAAGCAAAAATATAAAATAAAATAAAAAAACTACAATGGCGAGGAGACCCGGTGAAAAAGCAACCCTGAAAAAAGGTACCCGCTGAAACGGAGGAAGCAGGGCAACAGAGCCTAGCTCAGGTGACAATATTTAAGCCAAAAAGAAAGAAAGAAAGAAAGAAAGGTAGGAAGAAAGAAAAGAGCAAGGGAGTGGAGACCTTGGTAAGAGCGATACTGAAAAATCTAGCCTCTGACTGACAAAGACTGGCAACACACGTTAGCTCAAGTGCCAATCTTGCAAAGAAAACACACACACTCACACACACACACACTGAGGGACTTGGAGACCTGGGGAAAAAGCAACACTGAGAAATCCACCCTCTGAAGCTGACGAAAATGGGCCACAGAGGCTAGCTCAGGTGGCAATCGTTAAGCAAAGAAACACACAAGGGCGTGGAGACCTGGGGAAAAAGCAACACGAGAAATCCACCCTCTGAAACTGACGAAGAAGGGCAACAGATGCTAGCTTAGGTTCAATATTTGAGCAAAAAAAAAAAAAAAAAAAAAAACCCACACACAAGGGCGTGCAGAACTTGGGAAAGAGCAAGACTGAGAAATCTACCCTCTGAAACTGACAAAGATGGGCACAGAGGCTAGCTCAGGTGGCAATCGTTAAGCAAAAGAAACACACAAGGCGTGGAGACCTGGGGAAAAAGCAGCACTGAGAAATGTACCCTCTGAAACTGACGACGATGGGCAACAGAGGCTAGCTCAGGTGGCAATCGTTAAGCAAAAGGAAAACACAAGGGCGTGGAGACCTGGGAAAAAGCAACACTGAGAAATCCACCCTCTGAAGCTGACGAAATGGGCAACAGAGGCTACCTCAGGTGGCAATCATTAAGCAAAAAAATAAAATAAAATACAAAACTACAATGGCGAGGAGACCCGGTGAAAAGCAACCCTGAAAAAAGGTACCCTCTGAAACGGAGGAAGCAGGGCAACAGAGCCTCGCTCAGGTGACAAATTTAAGCCAAAAAGAAAGAAAGAAGAAAGAAAGAAAGAAAGAAAGAAAGAAAGAAAGAAAGAAAGAAAGAAAAGAGCAAGGGAGTGGAGACCTTGGGAAAGAGCAATACTGAAAAATCTAGCCTCTGACTGACAAAGACTGGCAACACACGTTAGCTCAAGTGCCAATCTTGCAAAGAAAACACACACACTCACACACACACACACTGAGGGACGTGGAGATCTGGGGAAAAAGCAACACTGAGAAATCCACCCTCTGAAGCTGACGAAAATGGGCCACAGAGGCTAGCTCAGGTGGCAATCGTTAAGCAAAAGAAACACACAAGGGCGTGAGACCCGGGTAAAAAGCAGCACGGAGAAATCACCCTCTGAAACTGAGGAACATGGGCAACAGACCCTAGCTCAGGTTGCAACCTTTAAGCATGAAAGAAAGACACAAGGGCGTGAGACCCGGGTAAAAAGCAGCACGGAGAAATCCACCCTCTGAAACTGACGAACATGGGCAACAGAGGCTAGCTCAGGTGGCAATCGTTAAGCAAAAGAAACACACAGGGGCGTGGAGACCTGGGCAAAAAGCAGCACTGAGAATCTACCCTCTGAAACTGACGAAGATGGGCCACAGAGGCTAGCTCAGGTGGCAATCGTTAAGCAAAGAAACACACAAGGGCGTGGAGACCTGGGGAAAAGCAACACTGAGAAATCCACCCTCTCAAACTGACGAACATGGGCAACACGGGCTAGCTCAGGTGGCAATTTTTAAGGAAAAATAAAAGGAAGTGCGTGGAGACCTGGGGAAAAAGCAACACGGAGAAATCCACCCTCAGAACTGAGAAAGAAGCGCAACAAAGGCTAGCTCAGGTGGCAATCGTTAAGCAAAAGAAACACACAAGGGCGTGGAGACCTGGGAAAAGCAGCACTGAGAAATGT